>NC_071643.1:10574895-10712395 GCF_014839835.1 Dryobates pubescens
AAGCTTTGTCTATCAGCAGGTATTTAAAATATGAAATGATATCATTCAGGTATTTATTAATGCACTGAGGATTTGCTTTGTTTCCACACAATTTGCTGATGAGTCTCTGGTCTATTCAGATCAAGGCATTTAATTTTCTGGAATTTAGCCATTTGTTTCAAGTTTATGGAACTCAAGGGAAATTCTGGGTGTACTGAATTCACTGATAAAACTCTCTCATACCTCGAACTATCAAACAAAGAAAGAAGAAAAGCAGCTTGATAGGACAAATAAATCTAACAAAAAAAAATATTTTTGCATATATGCAAATGTTCAAACACATTCGTGGAAAAATCTATCCTCTTCCAGAACTCTCTCATCAGGTAGAAATTAAAATGTATTCATTTTACCACTCACCCTTCACTTTCAGCAGATGCAGTTGTGCCAAAAAAACATGTTCTCACCTTTCAAGAATCTAAGTTGTCTGATAATACTAGAGCAGAAACTGGAATTTAAATTTAAGCATTACAATTCCTTCCCAAATTCTGGCCAGAATCCAACCTACCAATTTCTCAATATGAAACTGGAGGATCAAAAAACAGAAGAGGGACAGAAGGAAACATGAACAAAGGGCAAGAGAGAAACGTCTGTCTTCTCTGTTCTCCAAAGTTTAACATCATGTAATGTCACCACCATGCTGAGATGAAATTTGGCATAAATAGTGCAACTTTATCAACCACTTCCTAAAAATCACAATGTATTTTCTCTATCTCAGTATTCATATGTCTTTCTTTGAGTTAAACCAACACTAATTCTGTTCAGTGGTTTGACTTTTCAGCTCAGTCTCAGTGACAGCGCTTTCTGAAGTTCACAGCATGTTCTCATACACAGGAGCTGCTTTGAGCAGTGATAATGCTGATGGTTAGAGTTCCTACCAAGGACTGGGGTGCAGAAAGGCTTTTGCTTAGACTTGTTCCTGTGCAGAACAAAAACCTGTGTATCAGTTCGGGATGCAGTAAGTAACAGGTGCACCTTCCCTGAGCAAAGGAGTGGAACAGGACAAGTGACCCTAACCTGACCAACAAGGGATTCCATTCCATGGATGTCAAGTTCAGTATAAAGCAATCACTATGGTCAAGCCTCTTCCCCAATGGCTAGTGTCTGAGGAGGACTCTCCATTCTGCCTTTGATCCTGATCTATGAGGTCCTGAATCCAGTTCCAGAATATAGCTCCTGAATCTGGTTCCTGTTGGCCACTGAGTCCAGTATGGGACTTCCCCAGCGCCTGCCCACAGTGACAGAATTGCCATCAGAAGTTGAATTCACTATGGGTTTGTATCTATTGTAGCTATTCAATTTTGTTTTTATTTTCACTAAACATGGGTTTAGCTATCTTTTCAAACCCATCAGTCTCTCTCCCTAATTGCCTTTCTCCTCCCTTTAGGAATAAGGAGGGAGGTTCATAAAGAACATCTGTCGCTCATTTAGTGGCTAGTTCATCCCTAACCCTTGACCACATCAAAAAGTGAAAATACATGGAGGTTATGCTTAGGGACCCCATCACACATCACGTAAGTTCTGTTGCATACATTGTATTAGTATTGCTTTTTACTTCCTTATATTGCATTTCTTACAAATAAGTTAGAAAATATTCAATTATTTTATAGTTGGGACCAGGATACTATGATTAGACAGGCTTACAAATTCAACTGCACCTTCTGAGCTGTTGGTTTTTTCCTACCACTGTCATCATTATCAGCAACAGCAAAATACCTTCCCAAAATCCCTGGATCACATATCCTCGAGAAACATCCCAGGCTAATTTCAGGGCAACATGACACAAATCAATGCATGTATAGAGATAGAAGAAATTAATATGTCTGGCATACCTGGTGATTAAAGTAAAATCAGTGTTAATCACAATCTATTTAAGGAGGGGGGAACAGGGAGAAAAACATCTCAATTTTAGCTGAGCACAAATGCTGGGATCTATTTCTTCTCATGCTCTCAGAACACAAGATTAGTCAGAGTTGATACCAGTGAGCGAAGAAGGAATTTTATTTCTTACAGACCCTGTAGCAAGAGGGCACACCTGCAGTCCTGGGACGTCTGTAAAAGAGGCTGCTATAGGGTATGTTAGAGGCTTCTGGATACAGTGCTGTATCTATCCCAACTTGCTGGGACCAAAAGCCTGTGTCTTGAACGAAACCATGTTCATATGTCAATGAATTTTGGAAAATGGAAACGGAAACTGGAAAAAGCTTGCAATTACTACTTCAGGACAACACCTCCTGAAGTGACAGTCAAAGTTCAGAATTCAAGAAGCAATTTGATCAGCAGCTTGCAAGGACAACAGAGAGAACCCTGCACAGACAAGGCTCCCAATATAGGGAAACTGATGGGGTTTAGCCTAAACCAAACAGCTGGCAACTTCTCCACTGAATATTTTTGCTTCGGGAAAAACAATCAAAACCAAGGAATCAAAAGAAAACACAACGGTGCAAGTTCTCCTTTAGTTATTATTTCAGGAGCCAATATAAACAATTTTAATAGGGCTTCTGAAGAAAGAAGGAGTAGTCTTGAAGTTATAAAATCCATGACATTTCTCACCTGCTTGAAGGGTATGTTTTTTGCTACAGAGTTTTTTAAAAGACAGGGACATGAGGCCCTTCTGATCTCATCAGTCACAAGCTGCTATCCACTGTACATTCTCCACTGATTGTATCTTCAATTTTGTTTTTGTTTAAACCCTTCTGTTACCACATTAACTACAGCTTCAGACAGCTTCTTGGCCCAGGCTCTAAGGCTTTTGCAGGGTCAGGGCAAAGCAGTAGAGCTCTTTATGATTTCATGACAGACCACAAAGAACACTGCACAGCTACCCGCTGGTTCTGTTTACACATTCCTTTAAAAACGCAGAACAGCTCCAGTCTTCTCTGCTGGCTGTGCTGCTGAAGGTGTGGCTGGATCAGCCCACAGAGGCCATGAAACCAAACCCAGACCCCTGAAGTGCTCTTTCTCATGCCAGCAGAAAGGACTGTCAAAACCAATACAAAACAGAATTACAAATCCTGTACACCAGCAGTACAATACAGGGTTGCAGAATACACGTGTTCTGAATGCTTATGCTAATATTCTATAACTCCAAATAAAAAAATAAGGTGATGGTTGGATCCACTGACACCAGTACAGGCTTTTGCACGGACTTCAAGGACAGGCTTTCACAAAATCAGTCACAGAATCAGAGAATGGTTTGGGTTGGAAGGGACTTTTAAAGGTCATCTAGCCCAACATCCCCCCACCTACAGTCAACAAGGACATCTTCAACTAAAGCAGATCACTCAGAGCCCTATCCAACCTGTCCTGGAATGGTTCCAGGGATCAGGCTTTTACCACCTCTTTGAGCAACCTGTGTCAGTGTTTTACTATCCTCTGTGTAAAATATCTTTTCCTTATTTCTACTCTGAATTTCCTCTCGTTCAGTTTAAAACCATTGCCCCTTGTCCTGTCACAACAGGCCCTGCTAAAATGATTGACCCCATCTTTCTTAGAAATCATCTTCAAGTACTGAAAGACTTCAATAAGGCCTCCCTGCAGCCTTCTCCTCCCCAGGCTGAACACCACCAACTTTCTCATGCTCTCCTTACAATGGAGCAGTTCCAGCCCCCACATCATTTTTGTGGCCTACTCTGGACTGGCTCCAATTGTTCCATGTGTTCCCTGTGCTGAGGACTCCAGAGCTGGGCACAGCACTGCAGGTGAGGTTTCATCAGAGTGGAACAGAGGGGCAGAATCACCTCTCTTGACCTGCTACCCACACTTGGGCAGTATTACTTTAGTTTATCAATGTAAAAAGATATACTATAGGGAATCAATACCACAGAAGATTTAAAGCAGCAGTAAATTTAGAAAGTATAGTAGAGCGATGTATCATGTCCTTCCTGATCTGTCAACATGTTGCTGGGTTTGCTTATTGGAGTGGCCAATAGGTCTTTCAGGTTAGGACTGAGCTCCTCACAGCCTGTTGCACAGCTCAAGAACAGCTAATGGCAGCAGAAATGGCCTCCTCACTCTTAATGAGAACAACAAAATGTCACTGAAACACCGTGACAGAAAACTGCCACTGCAACATGGAAGAGAAACAGCAGTAAATGTCACTCAGAAGAGCAACCAGAATGAAAAATGAGTCATATCTGAGGATGCTCATGAGGTCTGGCTGCTACAGTAACTGCTGTGAGGAACTTAAATGGAAGAACCTTGTTCTCTGCTCTTTTATTCTACTGATGGGTTGCCTTTTCTAAATGGATGGTAGATTTCCGTTGTTCCCCATCCTACACAGCCCTGAGGGCTTTCTGCTAAGCTGATTCTAGCAGTGCTTTTTTCTGATCTAGCCATTTGTCCAAGAGGGAGCAGAGTGAAGAGGATGAATCACACCCTCAATATGTAGAAAGGAAGAACTGGGAGAAACATGGTTATAAATCAGCTGCTGGAAGAGAGGGCTGAGGCAGGACAAAACACAAGATCAAAGGTACATACTGCTTAAGCAGCACTGGAAGGCTTGTCTGCTCAAAAGGTCTCTGTACCTGGATAGCCTGCAAGTCAACACTGTAGAGGAACTAGGAAACCACCAAGAAATAATCTACTAATAGAAGATTAAACAGCCTTTCACATACTGCAAAGACTTTCATTGTTGCAACATGTTCTAATACTTTAAAGGGCCACGAGGATGATCAGAGGCCTGGAGCACCTCTCCTGTGAGGACAGGCTAAGAGAGTTGGGGATTGTTAAGTTTGGAGAGGAGAAGAGAAGGCTCCTAGGAGACCTTATTGTGGACTTTCAATATCTGAAGGGGGCCTACAAGAAAGCTGGTGAAGGACTTTTTAGGGTGTCAGGTAGTGCTAGGACTGGGGGGAATGGATGCAGTCTAGAGAAGGGTAGTGAGACACTGGAACAGGTTGCCAAGGGAGGAAGCCCCATCCCTGGATCTTTTCAAGGCACCGCTGGATGTGGCTCTGGGCAACCTGATCTAGTGTGAGGTGTCCCTGCCCATGGCAGGGGGATTGGCAATAGATGATCCTTGAGGTCACTTCCAACCCTGCCCATTCTGTGATTCTGTGAAATTCAGTTGTAATAAAATACCCACTTAGTGAAACTTGGCTGAGTGATTGGGGGGGGGGGGAAGAAACAAACAAAAACCACCAAGAAAACAAACAATCAAGCAAACAAAAAAACCAGAAGTATTTTATACATGTCTTTTGAAGGTACAGTCTGAGAAACAACACAATTCAACCATGCCTAGGCTGACAAGAATCTGTTATGGAAGATTATCCCTTAAGAATCTGATCTTAAGAAGTAGGGGTAGTGTGTACATAAATTAAAAACATAGAAGTAGAATAGAATAGAATAGAATAAACCAGGTTGGAAGAGACCTTCAAGATCATCGTGTCCAACCTATCATCCAACACCACCTAATCAACTAAAGTATGTTATTATTGGAATAAAAGGCCATCCAGAGATCCAAAAAGTTATGTAGAACCCATTTTATGAAGTCAGTGTACTAACAAATACAAACATCAGCAGAAAGAGTCACTGGGCAATTTATGGAGGGAGAAAGAAACATCAAAACCTAGAGAGAAGGAAATGGGATTTGCCTGATGTGGAACTAAGCAAAATAATGTTGTCCTTCTACTCCCATACCTTATTCTCTGTGTTTCACAGATATGCCTGTGGCTGAAAATACCTTGAATTGACTTCTAATAATAACAAAAAATATAATTGGTGTTTTTTCACCTTAGAATTTGAGAATGTTTGCAGCTGGAAGGGACCTTCAAAGGTCATCTAGTACAACTCCCCTGCAGTCAGGGGGGACATCTTCAACTAAATAAGGTTGCTCACAGGCCCATACAATCTGACCTGGAATGTTTCCAGGGATGGGGCTTTTACCACCTCTCTGGGCAACCTGTGCCAGTGTCTCAGCACACTCAGTGCAAAACATGTCTTCCTTCTATTTAGCTTGAATCTCCCCTCTTCTAGTTTAAAACCTTCACCTCTTGCCCTGTCACAACAGGCCCTACTAAAATAGATTGTCTCCACTTTTGAACCTTCAAAGGCAAAGAACAGGCAAAATGTTATTCTTGTATTTAAACTCTCCACCACTTGAAACAATATTCTGCAACATTTCACAACTGTTAATACCACTTTGGTTGTTTGCGTTCTAAGAATTTTCTGTGAGAGGTCACATTAATGACTGCAGAGCATTGATTTATTTTGTGTTCCAGGAATGAATTGGGTGGGGGGTGTCTTGCCAGTATTTAAATGTTCCTTTTGTGTTTTGTGGGTTTTGCCTCCTTCATTTCAGGGGATCATTTGAATCTGGAATGTCATCAGCTTTGTGTGTTTAAAGATGTAATTCAAATTAAACTTTTGCAAAAGTAAATGTTAACTTTCACAATAGCTATGAACTAGAATATGAGACACAAGGGGAAAAAAGAATGTAAACAGATAAAACTAAAAGATCACCTCACCTCAAGCATTTTTGGAAAATGTGGCCATCTGTACACTTTGCTTCTCTTCACTTCATACCTTTCCCCACATGGTCAGCTCATTGCAGTCAGCTTTTGCTTTCTGTGGTTTTGTCCAAGTGGTTCCAAGGTGACAGTTACCCAGCATTGGGCATCACCTTAATTTGATCCAGCTCTTTTCCTACACTCTTGGAGATGATTTCTCTTCTTTTGACTATTTCATGGCTGACAGTTCAGAATACAGAGGCAGGATGATAAAGTGGCTAGGAGCTCAAACTTGCAGAGAAAGAATCATCAGAAGATCACAACACGCTCAAGCAACGGAGCTATGAGTAATCATCTGTACAACATCAAAAGATGCTTAGAGGCCACACACAGTTTTGACAAAAACCAACCAACCAGCTTTTTCTTCAATGACTCTCTGAGTTGTTCTCCCTTGAAAGAATTTTTTGAGGGAAAATTTGTCAGTGTACTAATACTCAAAAGAGGAAAAGCTACAGCATCTGGCTGTACCTCATAGTTAAGACTGTTTCACTAGAACCCTTCCATTGAAAATCAATAGAAATTAATACACAATTTTTTCATTTGCCTTGTTCTGTGTGACTGCTATTTGTTAAGCTGCAGTAAAATACAGTGAATAAACACCCACAGGACACAAGCTGCCTATGAATAATTTCCATTTTTTTCATTCACTTGATGCCTCTGCCACCTATTGTGTTAGTGTCAACTTTGAGTTTAAAGGGACCTTACAGATCATCTGGTTCCAACCCCCTGCCATGAACAGGGACACTTGCTAGACCAGGTTGTTCAAAGCCCCATCCAATCTGGCTTTGAACACTCCAAAGCTTGGAGGTTCCACAGTTTCTCTGAGCAACCTGTTCCAGCACCTCACCATCCTCATGGGGAAGAATTTCTTGAAAGGCAATAATGAAACATCAGAATTCTTCATTTCTTTGTTTTATTTCACTTGAAAGAATATCTGTATGGAGTCCATCTCCCCAATGCACAAGCATCAACAGGCCTCAAGATAAGGGGAAAAAATAATTCTGTTTGCATACTGAGATAGTGCTTCCCCTTCTGACAACAGCAAGTCACCTGCTGTCTAGGCGATTGTGCATATCCTCTTGTACTGATAAATCAGAATGGTGTCATTTTAAATAATGTTCACATTTATTTTTAGCAATAATTCATCTTCTTTCATGTAATTCTCTAGGCTCTAATGGAAGGTATTACCAGCCATGTTGTACTCTTGAGATATGACCAGCCACCTTCTTCCTTATGGCCAAAACAAGCTGAATATATCTGTAGGAGAATCCTGCTCTCCTCTGGAATCTGCAGATGTCTCTGCAGAAAGCTTACTGGGAACTAGGATGCATCACACAGACTTGCAATATCCCACTCATGAACATTTTTGTCTCCAGAAACAAAGTGTCAGGCCGGTAAAGAGTAGAGCAAGAATGACTGACCCATACTCCTGGCATAAATCTTCCGGCATCTCTAATGCCTGTGGTTCTACACCCAGCTTTTCAAGCTCTTTACCCCAACAGAAGGATAGGAAAGAAGTAAAATACTTCTGTCCACCTACCTACCCATTCATAGTGGCAGGAGAGGTGAATATGGCCCAACTTTACTGGCCTATATTTAGGTGCAGTCAAGCACTGTGTAGGAACTGGCTATGGAATACTGAAACACTCTACCAAATGAGAATGCCACAGAGAGAAGCAAGCAAAAAACCCTAGCTTTTAAATATATTACCTTTTCCCAAGAACCATCGAGATTCTTCATAGAGAATCTCTCCACAGAGAAACCACAAGGCAGTTCACTTCAACCATGCTACCCCACAGTCAGGCTACAACTGAAAACCAGTATCAAGCCTGACCAAAATGCAGCTGTGTTTAGGGGGGAGTTTGGCAAGGGGCTGGGGGGAGAATCCTTCCCAGAAATGGATATAATTAATATTGATGCAACACCTCCATTATTAAAGGATCCAGCAGTTGACCTGTGCTGTGTAGTCACAGTTATTTCTTGACAAGTATGGATTAACTGCAGCACACAGCATTTTGCCCCTAATGTCATGCTGGCATTTTAGACCCCCACAAGGTATGGCTGAAGCTCTGGAATAATCCATCAAGTAACACATCCATCAGATACATATTGTTGCTCATCTCCAATAAAATGAATCCACCTTCAAACAAGCATTTTCTTTACTGCACTCATCAGTCTTTGTGCAGTTATACACACAAAAGAAAATATGAGAGTAATAGCAAGCCCTAGAAGATCAAACAGATATATTTTACAGTAACCTCCAGAAGAGATGAGCTTTTGATGGAACAAAGAATCAGCCTAGGGCCTGTGTAAAAGATACAAGTCAAGTCATGACTGTCCCTTCACTGTACTCATGAAGTCAAATTTATGAGCTGAAGGTTAGAACTTTAATGGGTGTGAAAGAAGTACCTTATCATGACCCTCAAGGCAACCAGAGGTCAGATGCATGGAAGCCTTTGAAAATTTTACTGATAGTTTTGTGCCAAATGAGTTTCCAGCTTCCTCTTTTGACAGCACAAGCCGGTCAGCATAAAACATCTTTGTCCACCAGTGGAAAACAGCCTGTTTGAAATTTATTTCAGTAGTCTTAGGAACCTCAGATTGTTGGGTTTTTTCCTTCTTTTTAAATATCCACACAAAGAACTAGAAGTTGTTTCAACCTTTATTGGACAGTGAGTATAAACTAAAGAGACCAGTTGACCCAGCCCTTTCAGTAGCCCTTAAGAAAATCAACTCAGTAGCTTTAAGGAACAGTTTTCTTTTCATCAGGAGAGCAAAAAAAAAAAAAAAAAAAAAAGTATTTTAAAAAAACCCACACACCTAAAATTTTTCCACACAGTAGAAAATACTCTGTAAAAAAAAAATATTTTCCTTCCTTCTGCAATTTTCCCAGTAGACATCCCAATCTCTTTTAGAAATTACTCTGCTCTGGGGGATCAGCAGGTACACCTTCCCAGTGGGGTCCATTCCTTCCCTTCTTTAATGACTCATTAGTAACATGCATTCCTACACATCAGCCTGTCCCTATGGCAAATAAGCCAAAATGTAAATGTTAAGGTCGGTCATATTTACATGTCACCACTTATGCTAATAGCAATCCCAGTACCTTGCTCTTTAAGCAATGTCATCAATCATCTTGAACGTGATTAAGCAGGAAAGTGAGCAAACGGCTCACAAGGTGATCTCCCCTACTTCTCAGCCAATTAGTGCTGCATTGTACTCCATCTGCTTGGAGAAATGCTTCCTATTGAGTATTCCTCACCTCCCCTCTACACACCAAGAAGTAAACATGAAGAGCACCATTTTGTCATTATTCTTGATAGCACAGACACACACCTCCAGCAAGCTGCAGTTCCCCGAGCGTGTGCTTTCCCAGATGTAGTCCAGATGCCTCCTAAATGCATATGGCAGGAAATTCTTTGCAATCTTTTCTGTTTCCCGTATATTATTGGTTTATAATTGCTGCTATCCATCATAATTTTTTTAGCTACTGACTACTGCCCTGCTTTGCAGGTGTGTAGAAGAAACACAGGCCTACCACATGAGCTAGTTTAACATCTATCTTGGTGGGAAGCAGTGTAACTAGTCTTCAGTGTTAGCTTAAAGCCTTACTGGCAGAATCTAACCTAACCAGGATGAAGATAGTATTGCACAGAGTCCAGGACAGAGATACATTGTTCCTGACAATTAGGTTGTTTTCATGATAACTGAATTCGACTGTTGCCTGGCTGGAGTTGTGTTAACCCAAAGCTCAAGTACACTGTGTGACAGGGAATAAATGCACAACAAAATATTACTCCACTGATACACACTCTAGCTCTATGAAACCTCATGTGTTTGCAGTGCAACACAGAGATTTAATTCTTGTCCCCAGCAGCAGTCTGTGTCCTAATTTATCTCAAGCCCATTTGCTTCTCAAGGACTAATCTGATCCTTCTAACATTTCACAGAATCACAGAATGGTAGGAGTTGGAAAGAACTTCTGGAGATTGTTAGAAGAATGTCTCACCAGGTCATCCTAAAGTTCTCAGTAACCGACACTGATAAGCATAAAAGGGCAGCCCCAGTAAAAGCATCACAGAGAAATATTCAGAAAAGAATTAACAGGAATAAAGAATAAGGCATCAATCTATCTCTGCTGTTTTATTTTGTATAAAATCCTAAATGAGGTCCAACACATAGCACTAGCTTCCTCTCTTTGAAAACACAAATAGATGATAAGGACTTGGAGTGTTTGAGTCCTAGCTCCTTTTCCCCCCCACCACTGAACTGAGGCTCAGCACTGTATTGACTTGTAATTGTGTCAGTGTTCCCCTTTCATATCCTTCTCAGTCAAGAAGATCAGATAAAAACTGGGACTACCATTAACCTTGCCAGGACCTTTAATCTTTCATGACCACAAAAGTTTGCATGACTAGTGAAAGATGTATAGATTATTAATCAGAACGTCTGGGACATCTCCTCCCATCAGGTCAGCAAGGACAACTGCTCAGCACTGATCTTCTCATCTATTTCAGTAATTTTACAGGCAGTTTTCTGAAGTCACAGAAGATGTGACAATGCCAGACTTTTTTCATTTGGAAAGAAGATTTAGAATGTATTAAAGTAAAACTTCTATACTTTCTAATTAAAGCATAATATTAAGAACTGTACCAAAACCAGATCACCTTCACTGACATATCTCACAGTACTTCCATAATTCACATCATGCATCTCCCTGGAGCACAATTTTTTTTGCCATGCTTATTCTGGACCAACATCCTGCATTTGTTGATCACCAGCTTCAGTTTCCAGGTAAAATGATCAAAGTCTATTTGAGTCAGCAATGTTTAATAAAGTAGCATGGAGTTACATTTGTGCCTTTTTTACATGGATTCCTTTAACGACCATTAATCTAGGAAAATGAAAATAGATTAAAATACCATCTTACTCTATAGAAAATCAAGCCCAGAAAGCCTCAGAGAGTCTTCAGTAGAGACAGTCAACACCTTAGGCTTCCTGCTAGTAATCCACATGGTGTGTGTGTGCTTATGCAGAGGTGAAGAGGAAGCAGCTCTGAACCACACAGCTCTTAGCAGACCAGAGTAAATACATGTCATAGATATGAACAGAATTTTTAGGAATATACTTTAAAAAACCCACATTTTCTTGGAAGAGAACTCTGACAGTAGGTTTGACTTTTTTGGTGTTTTATTATTCACACCCTAAATTTTGCTTTTAAAATGCAATACCTCTACAGCTCTGCTGTCTGCCAGAGCAAAACCTGTAGGAAACAGACATTTATAAATGATCAATGTCACATGCTCCTGTTTTTATTGGTATTGATTAGTTTCAGCAACCACATAGGATGGCTTCAGAACTCAAAAAAGATCAGTTACTCTGGCAAAACAATGCTCATGAATTATAAAGAGAAATAAATGTGCATTGATTGCAAATCTTGATGTATTGTGTATGCATTGTGGTACAATGAATTTGCTCTGTGTTGAGTTAATACAGTAAGATTTTTCCCTTTGGGGATCAAATGGCAAGAGTGAGCAACATCCTGCACCTACCATGCAGTAAACAATAATGAAGTCAGCCAGTAGTCATTCACTTACCAGTACATATCCCTTATGCTTGCTGTTTTACACTGTAAAACAGGACATGCTGCACGGCAGTCATCCAACAAGAGTATACCCTCCTTCTTCCTCCAGTAGAAAATGTTGCAAAATAGGCCAAAGCTCAAATACTGGGTCAGGTTTTGGGGCCATCACTATAAGAAGAGAATTGAAGTGCTGGAGCAGGTCTATAGAAGATGGTGAAGGGTGTGGAGAACAAGTCCTGTGAGGACCAGTTGAGGGAATTGGGGTTATTTAGTCTGGAAAAAAGGGAGGCTTAGGGAAGACCTTCTCACTCTCTATAACTACCTGAAAAAAGCTTGTAATGAGGTAGGGGTCAGTCTGTTCTCCCAATTAAACAAGTGACATGATGAGAGGAAAGGGCCTGAAGGAGTGGTTCTGACCAGTCAGAAAGAGCACTTAATTTTAACCTTGACTAGCTTCCACTATTAAATCCTAGCCAGGGGCACATACAAAATCACAGCCTTAAACTTCTCCAAGCCAAAACAAGTAAAGAGACTGGCAGTTGTCACAAGCATTTCTCACAGGCTAAGGCTTTCTAAGGGGAGGACATAACCAAGGAATAGAGAAAAGGCTATGATGATTATCACTGTCCCTTAGCATAGTCCCAGTCCCTTGTGCTGAATCTAACTAATCTCCTTAAAGCTGTACAGAAGAGATCACTATTGGCTTCATCTTCTGAGGATGCTATATCTCATGACCTGGGAAGTTCACATTATCTAATCTAAGTTAACTGATTTTAGTGCTAGAATTAAGAGCTTAACTCTTCCCAAGCTGTTCATTAAGCCTACAGAGCTGTTTCAGGGTGCCTGAACACAGAAGTACACAAAATTCTACACCTATACAGAACAGAACCACAGAATGGTTTGGGTCAAAAGGACATTTAAGTGTCTAGCCCCTGCAGTCAGCAGGGACATCTTCAACTAGATCAAGTTGCTCAGAACCCCATCAAATCTCACCTGGAAAGTTTCCAAGAATGGGGCACTGACCACCTCTCTGGGCAACCTATTAATAGGTAGGCTCCCGATTCAGGCCCTGAAGTGAGACAGAAATACGCACATTCATCCAAGGTAATATGCACAAAATGGCCTGCAAAATCACCCTGGACAATCTCAGAAGAAAAGCCAGCTTCTCAAAAGGGTGAATCACAGCTTTGTTAGGAGATTTGTCCTGCCATACTGGTGTCACTTAGTTTCCTTCAAGCCACACTGTAATGTTTACCAGCCTAGTTGTGAATGCCTTTGTTTTTTGATGATCTCTTTGGAACTTTTACTAATGCTCCAAGTGCTCTTAGTTCTGTTATTTGCTTGGCAAATCTCCCATCTATCAGCTGACACATTCTTTAATTCAGCTGCACATTCTCTCATCATTCATCAGTCCATTCACACACTCTTCTATCTGTCCTCACATTCTCTCACTCTCTTCTTCTCACTTGCTGTTGTGTCACTTCCCTCAGTTTTAGAAAGCTCTGCCGCCTGTCTCCTGTGGGCTCTCCCAGAGTATCCAACAGTGTGTCATTGTACTCCACTTTGCAGTCAAAATTACCATGACACAATTCACAGATAATCATACCTGCAAATCCAAGTATGTTTTACACATTCAGTGGTCCTGATCCTGATTTCATTCACTTCACAGTAAATTAAAGCAATCCTACTGGGAATACACAGGTGTAAAATTAGTTCAAGTAAGATGAAAAAGAACTCCTGTTTTCTACCAATAACATGAGTATTAAAGGGCTAAAGAGGAAGTTGGATAAGTCAAAATCCAGCAACTGATCTGAGAATGAAAGACTGTGGAAAATTGGAGAATCATTGTTTTCTTAGCTGACGTGTCATAAAAACCCCACTCCCTGAGCTCATGTTATTTAGTCCCAGAGACTGTAATACAACGGAATATGTTTGCTGAGTAAAAAAGACATGAGAAAAACACATTTAAAACTTGTACAAAATCCAGTACAAATACAACCAACTCCCTCTCAAGGTTCACACACAAGCACCCATACTAATGGAAATAACAGGCAGCAGCAGTACTCACAACAATCAGGAGAATCCACAGAAACAAGGCAAAACCAGAAGCAATATGAACAACTTCAGTTACCTACATAGGCTTTGCTCTGTCAGCAGTGAGGGAGGGCATGAAAAGTGGGGCAGATTCTCCCCACACATAAACACAGATAAGAGTTCTTGAAGGTGAGTTAATGAGCTTGGCATTCACAAGATCCAAGAGACTAGGTGAAGATATAATTTGGACTGAGGAGTAAGCTCTAAAATGGGCCAATCTAATAGTCTTCAGCAGAGAGAGTCACTGAATTCTGTTTGTACTGATAATATCAACCGGGGACAAGATTATTCACTGAGAAAGCACAAAGAAAGGAGAGGTTCTGTGTGCCACCCTTGGAAAGAAAGGAGGAAGAAAGATTTTTTTAAGGGGCAGTTAGAGATATAGATGGGAGTGCAAGCAAACATGGAACAAATGGGACTGGTGGGAAGAGAAAATCCAAGGGGAAAGAGAACGTAATGCCTACACCCAGAAAGCAACAACATATAGGAGAAGGACCGAGAGGTGAAAAACACTACACAGTCTTAGTCTAAGAAGAAGGAAAAATAAGACAGAAAGACACTGAGAAGCTCTTCAGTTCCAGTTCTGCAATACAAGAAAACAAAGATTTCTCATTAAAAAGCCACGGAAAATACCACAAAGTCTTGGGGAAGGGGGAAAAAAAAAAAAAAAAAGGAGATGTATCTAGAGGTTAAGGAAAGAAAATTATTAATGGACATTGCAGATCAAACACTGAGCATAACGTCATCCAGAAGGTCTTTCTTCTCTTTCTTCTTCTGTTTTACTTAGGTCAATAGAGTCACTGAATTGCATAGAATTTGGTGACACAGAAGAACGAAAGTAAAGTGTTTCTTTCATATAAAGAATAGGAAAAACAGAAACCCACTAACACCAGAAGAAGTAAATGACAAAAATCCAGACCACAGACTATGAGACT
Source organism: Dryobates pubescens (assembly GCF_014839835.1). Taxonomy (NCBI): domain Eukaryota; kingdom Metazoa; phylum Chordata; class Aves; order Piciformes; family Picidae; genus Dryobates; species Dryobates pubescens. The sequence continues at coordinate 10,590,054 of NC_071643.1, forward strand.
TGACAAAAACCATTCAAGCAGCCAGCCATTATCACAAAAGAAGAAATAGCATGGATTTGTTTCCACAAATAGCTACCACATCTTGGAGAGCTTGAAGTGCATTGAAGTGGAACCCAGTGGAGGCCACAGAGAGGAAAAGAGGGCAGCAGAGGTTATTTGAACCCAGGAATACATGTATTAACTGAGATACAGTCATGTTGAGCAAATGTTTTGGAGGTAATGGAGTACAGATTTAGAGATCAAGGAAGAAGAAAGGGGCAAATGAGTTCAAAGAGACCTCATTGACTCTGCCATTCATTCTTGACCTCTAAAATACTTGCTGTTTATGATGAAAGCAGTGGCACAGGCTTTGCCATAGCCTTGTTAATTAACTAATTATCTAAGGCCACAATCATAATGAGAGCTACACAAACAGCATTCAGAACATACTGTCATTCCCTAGATCAAGTTACAGCCAAGGAAAACTACATTCCTGGTTTATTTTCTCCCTTTCAGCCTTCTACAGAATTATGATGATGTGTTAATGGCTTAAAAGTACCTTTAGCGAGTTGGTACAACGCTCAGCTTTCACTGATAATCAGCAATTTGAAGGAGCCCGTAATAATGCTTTAGTTTCAGTTCCAAGTGGCTGAAGGCCTTTCTCCTCTCCAGAGCATTCATATGGTTTTGATTCGGTTGCATTCTCCAGAGGAGACTACCAGTAGTTTGCAGGGATGGGGGTGATGGGGTTTAAAAGTGTCATTTACATTTCTGAGGGGGAGTTTTTTAGACTGGCCTAATGCAGATCAACATTTGAACAACAGAAATGACCAGGTTTGAAAGTAACTGTAACTACTCAGGAAGGAAAAAACAAACCCCTCTGTTATCAATGGATATCTCTGTGTCAAACGGCCACAATTGTGCAGGAATGTCTAAAGAAAGCAAACTTGAGGCTGAATAAGGGATATGAATATTAAAAGTATTGCAAATTGCATCATTTATCATTAACTTTCAGTGTAGAAGGACATTGAGACACTTGAACGTGTCCAGAGAAGGGCAACGAGGCTGGTGAGTGGCCTCGAGCACAAGCCCCACGAGGAGAGGCTGAGCAAGCTGGGATTGTTTAGCCTGGAGAAGAGGAGGCTCAGGGGAGACCTTATTGCTGTCTACAACTACCTGAAGGGAGGTTGTAGACAGGTAGGGGTCAGCCTCTTCTCCCAGGCAACCAGCACCAGAACAAGAGGACACAGTCTCAAGCTGCACCAGGGGAAGTTTTGGCTCAAGGTGAGGAGAAAGTTCTTCACTGAGAGAGCTGTTAGCCACTGGAATGTGCTGCCCAGGAAGGTGGTGGAGTCACCATCCCTGGAGATGTTCAAGAGGAGATTGGACATGGCACTTGGTGCCATGGTTTAGTCATGAGGTCTGTGGTGACAGGTTGGACTTGATCTTTGAGGTCTCTTCCAATCTTGGTGATTCTGTGTTATATCCCGATTATGGAATAAGTAGAAATAAAAGTATTGCCAATACAGTGATGGGCATAACCACAGATACCAAGAGGTTTCTAAAGGATGAAACAACTGGAGCTACCCACATCACTTGCTCCAGGACTGCTCTTCCACACTGCCAGGTAAAAGCTGTAGGAGGGCCCATGGGGCTCTCATTTCACCATGAGCTTCCTACCATCTCAGTCACCATAGAAGCAGTACAACAGACACTTAGCCATGTCATCATTGGCTTCTGCATAACAGCAGCAAGGTGGAAACTTAAACTGGGAACAAACAAATGCACACTGAAAGCATGGAGAAATAGCTTTAAAACCTATTGAGAGTTGATTGAAGTTTTTTGCACTCCATAAAACAATTAAATGAGTTAAACTAGGCATAGAAGCATGGATCAATCTTCTACCAGCAGGGCAAAGGTGGGAAGGGGTAGGCAGTGAAGAACATGCCTGTTTAAACTCCTCTATTGACATCCTAGTTGACTTGCCCTCCAGCCAGTTCCTAACCCAATGCAGTGTGCTCCCGTCCAAGCCACGGGCTGACAGCTTGGCCAGGAGTTTGCTGCGGGGGACGGTGTCAAAGGCCTTGCTGAGGTCCAGGTAGATTACATCCACAGCCTGCCCCACATCCACCAGGCAGTCACCTGATCATAGAAGGAGATCAGGTTGGTCAGGCAGGACCTGCCCTTCCTGAATCCATGCTGGCTGGGCCTGATCCCTTGGCCATCCTGTAAGTGCTGTGTGATTGCACTCAGGATGACCTGTTACATGATCTTGTCTGGCACTGAGGTCAGGCTGACAGGCCTGGAATTCCCTGGCTCATCCAACCGGCCCTTCCTGTGGATGGGCACCACGTTGGCCAGCTTCCAGTCATCTGGGACCTCTCCAGTGAGCCAGGACTGATGAAAAATGATGGAGAGTGGCTTAGCCAGCTCATCTGCCAGCTCCCTCAGCACCGTAGGATGGATCCCATCTGGTCCCATGGACCTGTGGGGATCCAAGCGGCTGAGGATAGCTCCAATCAATCATGGAACATAGGGAAACTGTGCAGCTCCCTGGCTCTTTCTGCCAGCTCTGCAGGCCAGCTGTCTGGTAGACGTTCTTTCCTGCTAGTAAAAATTGAGGTAAAGAAGGTGTTAAGTACCTCTGCCTTTTCCTCATCCTTTGATACAACGTTTCCCTCCATGTCAACCAAGGAGTGGAGGTTGTCCGTGCCCTTCCTCTTGCTATTAATGTATTTATAGAAGGACTTTTTGTTGTCCTTCACAGCAGAGGCCAGTTTAAGCTCCAAATGTGCTTTTGCCTCCCTAATTTTCTTCCTACATGATCTAGCAATGTCCTTAAACATTCTGGGGGTTGCCTCACCTTTCTTCCAAAGGTGATACACCCTCTTTTTATCCCTTAGCTCTATTAAATGTTCATTACCCATCCAGGCTGGCCGTCTGCCCCGGCGGCTCATCTTCCGGCACATTGGCACAGCCCGTTCCTGTGTCTTCAACAGTTCTTCCTTGAAGCAGGTCCAGCTCTCCTGGACCCCTTTATTATTAAGGGCTTTATCCCAAGGATAAAGTTCCTTGAGTAACCTGAAGTCTGCCCTCCGGCAGTCCAGAGTGGAGGTCTTCTTGCTACCCCTCTTAGCTTGACCAAATACTGAAAATTCAATTATCTCATGGTCGCTGGCCCCTAAACAGCCTCCGACCACCACATCACCCACCAGCCCTTCCCTGTTGGTGAAGAGGAGGTCAAGCACAGCCTTACCCCTGGTCGGCTCATGCAGCACCTGGGATAAGAAACTGTCCTCCATACACTCTAAGAACCTCCTAGACTGCCTCCTCTCTGCTGTGTTGAGATCCTAGCAGATATCAGGTAGGTTGAAGTTGCCCATGAGAACAAGGTCAGGCAATGATGCAGGAAACAGTTACAACACATCCCTTATGATGAGAATGAAAACATAAATAAGGAAACGAAAAAGCCCATGTCTAAAATAAAACTAGCAGTTGCTGCCACAGAGACTATATGAGGCAGAATGAGAACTGCATTTCAGCAAAACTGCAAATGCTCCTACAGCCAGACAAGGAAAGCCACCTCCTTTGCTCAGTGGGATATTAAAATTTATAGCTGTACTTCTTATTTTTAGATAGTTCTTTGAATGCATAGCTTCTGGCTTCCTTAATTTCTTTTGTATGTAATATGTTTGGATTTCTCCCCCCTTTTTTTTTTTTTTTTTCAAAAGAGCTGAACAGTCATAAATCAGTCCAGGCTGTGGAGGTCTTAAAAAAATGCAACAGTTAAAACTGTAACATTCATAAATACTTTTATTACCCTTTCCAGGCTTGTGGAATGGTTTGACATTCATGTCTCTAACTTGGCACAGTAACCAGCATAATTCTGGACGTGAGCAAGCACACTAACACCATCTCATTTCAGGCTGTGTAAGCAAGCAGAAGAGCTTATGCACGCTCCTTCTGTGCAGCAAGTGTTGTTAGTGCTATAAAGTGTGTATGACATAAAGCAGGGAAGGAATCCCATACTCATTTTTCATAGAGAAGAATCACAATTGTTAAAGACTGATTTGTATTGCTGACAGACACGTATTACACACCTACGGGCAATCTGGTTGTTGCTTCCAAAGGGTACAGGCATGCTGGGGAACCTTGCTGAGTGAGTGCTAATAAACCTCTGGAAGAGACATCATCACGGTTCTCCTAATGAGCTGGCAGATGATCTTTCAGTTCCACCAAGCAAAGAAATTAAAATGAGTCCAAGTACAGAAGTTGGGATCCATATCCAAAGAGCCAAGCAGGGGGCAGAAGGAATAACTAGTTGTCTCAAGTTGTAGCATCATAACTGATGGGTCTGGTTTAGCTGTGAATGATGATCTGAATCACTGTAATACACAGGATTTGCAAGTCATCATGGAATCATAGAAGGGTTTGGGTTGGAATAGACCTTAAAGACGATCATCTAATTCCAATTGCCATGGGTAGGTACACCCCCCAGGGTTTCTCAAAGCCCATCCAACCCATCTCTGAACATTTCCAGGGTTAGAGCCTCTATAACTTTCCAGGGCACCCTCAGAGAACTGGTACTAACCTCTCGTAGGAAATGTCAAGCATTGGTTTTATCCACATCTTCTTTACTACTAAAAAGACATCAGTGTGCTGGAGTGGGTCCAGAGAAGGGCAACAAAGCCAGTGAATAGTCCAGAGCATGAGTCCTGTGAGAAGTGGATGAAGGAACTAGGAGTGTTTAGTCTGGAAAAGAGGAGGCTCAAGGGAGACCCTCTCACTCTCAACTATCTGAAAGCAGACTGGACGTGGGGATTGATCTCTTCTCCCAAGTAACAAGAAACAGAGGAAACAGCCTCAAGTTGTACCAGGGGAAATTTAGGTTGGACATTGGGGAAAATTTCTTCACTGAAAGAATGGTCAAGCCCTGGAACTGACTTCTGGTTGAATCATCATCATCTGTAAGGGATGTAAGAGGCACAGTTGTGGTGCTGAGGGATGTGGTTTAGCAGCAGACTTACTAGTATTAGGTTCGTTATTGGACTTGATATCTTAAAGGTCTTGTCCAGACTAAACAAATGTAAGATCCTAATAAATGTTAGGGTTTAGACATAAAGCAGGCTCATGTCACAAAACCACATCTAGTTCTAATCCTTATTTTAGGCTATACAACTCCCATTTTATTGCTTCTAAGCCAACCATCTCTCACATTTTCAGTCAAGTTTGTTTGGTTCAAAACAATGCTTTGCAGTTCTGAGAAATATCTGAAAGGAGCTACATTCACACATATGATGCAAGATGGGTTGGATATTTGAAGACAGAGGGAGTGCAAGGATGAGATCTAGGAAACAAAGCTAAAATTAGCTGAGAACCCCAAACACTGCACACAACATTTAGTGAAACAACTGCCAAGTGCAAAATATAGGAATTAAACGTAACACATACATTGCCATCAGTTACCCCTTTAAATCAAAAGGTTTGAAGATCTGAGTCTGAATATGATTGCAGCTGCAATTCATGAGTCAAGTCAGTGCTAGTGTTTTGAATCAGTCCTAATAACACCAATTTAAGTTACTTCCATGACACTCAGGCACCAAAGAAGTCTTGAGATTTTGTTATGAGGTGGCTCAATCAAGTACAGAAGACTTCCTTGATTTAGAACTTACGCAGATTTCCCCCAAATTAAGATTTACTACTGCAAATGTTAATTGCAAATACCACTGAGGAGGGATAATAGAATTCTAAGTACCTTGAGAACGCTTTTGCAATATATCATATTAAGGCTCCTATGACACAAATGGATTTAGTACATATAAGACATTCTATAAAAGAATGATACAGAATCAGAAGAAAAGAAAAAAAGTCAGATTACAGTTCCCAGTCTTCGCTGCATTTGCAATTCATGACAAATATGTTCACTGCCAAGCTGTCATTTTATATTAGAACTTAATTTTCCTGCTATCGATCCTCTCTCTGTTTATTCTTTTTCTCATTCTTCAGCTGCCAGGATTTTGGAGGATCAACAACAACCAAAACTACAATAAAGAACCTGAAGTCCCAAATAAATTTTGTACACATCCATTCCACACCCATCAGCCAGAATGATTTCTACAGTCTCAGGCAAACTTTCATTAAAGCTGCCTTGCATTTGAATAACAAGTCACTGTTTAAAGAGGAAAGAGTAAAAGAGGCATCTTGCTTTCATGGTGAAGAGGAAGCTAAAATCAAACAAAGGTACTTCACAGCGTAGGTGTATGTAATGTAGCAGTTTCTATACAGATTATGCCCTGTTTCTGAAAACAAAACCAGACAGGGAGAGAAATATAGCCCACAAACCAGGTGTTAGATTTCAGTAAAGACTTAATGCAATACATAAACAGTAAAGGAAAATGAATTGCAAGAGGCACAATTTCCCCCAGCACATTCAAGTACATTCCATGCTCATTAAGGGGTCTGGTCACTATGGGCATGCTAAGTAAAAGAGCCATACATAGACTCTTACATCAGCCTTTTCAAGCACATTGTTCTTTCACTAAGATTTACTGCATTTGCACTTCTCCAAGCTGTTTTTGGCTGAGAGATAGCATGGGAAAAGGTAGACCAAAGAAAGTGTAAGCCCAGAGTGTACAGTATCTTTGTGGCCCACAGTGATGGGACCCCCTCTCCTGGAGAAATAGACACATGTTCCCAGCTATGTAAATTCAAGAACAGGAAACCAGTGATATTCCTGGGGTCTGAAGCCAAATGACCACAGCAAATCTTCATGTAATGACAGCAACTAGGAATGTTTTCCCTTGATATACACAAGATTGTTGCCAGGACTGGTAAAGACAATGTTAGACGCAGTAATATTCAGAACAATCATTCATATTTAGATGATTAACACTGTCAGGCTCTATTAAAATCACACTGGAGAAGAAGAATCTCTAGATTAAATCAGTCATTAAATGAATTTACCCTGATTCAGATATTCCACAGGAAGGATACCACTCAGGATTAACTCCCTCCATTTTAAACTACATTACTTTGAATCTGACAGACATCACCCTTCAGATGGCTAGCTCCTAAAGTTAAAAAATAAAAAAGCTTAGACTAAAACACAAAGTCATTTTGTTTAGCTAGAAGTCCAGGTCCTAGACATTTCTTCTTCCCACCTCTGACATGGTTTCACATCTTTATGGTTTATCATAATTCTCACTGATCCATTCTTGTTTGTTTGGAACATCATCTGCTAAATGTATACAAGTTAAGGCTGTGAAACTTCCTAATGGGATGTCCGCAACAAGCAACATGAAATTAATAATCAAGAAGTTACTGGCCGTGGATGGATCACCTTTTAAAAGCAGGCAAATAGAGCAGGAATTTGTGGTACCAGTGACTAAGTGTGGCAGAACATAAGTTTCTGGCGGATTAACAGCTTTCAAAAATGAAAGAGCTCTGCGAGTACAGGGCTCCCAGATGAGCAGCTTGACCTCCAATACAGTGCATTTCTATTGGCAATAATCTCTTACATGATACCAGAGAACATACATCCAGGAGACTAATTTTTACACGCTGAGGCAATCAGCTGCTATGCAAAAAAGTGGGCCAGCTCCCAGTGAAGTTTCTGATCTGGACACTGCTGATTTGTATCTTAATTAGATGCAAAAAGGACCAGGAGGAAGAAGAGTCACAGCTTAGTTTTGTCGCTGATGTGACTTTTGAATTTCATTTGACATTGGTAACTTATTTCTCTTGTTTGGAGAGCTTCTAAGCACAGCCTCACAGTGCTGACAAGTTTTTTATAAAATTGAAATGATCAAACTCCAGGTACCTCTCTTGGTCTGCAGCCCAATTTAGAAGCAGTCAGCAAAGGAACAGAACAGTAGCACGCTGCTCAGGCTGTATCTGATCAAAGGCGAACTATTCCTCAAGCTTAAGGAGCATTCAGCCAGTTTACCTCAAGGCAGGACTGAATAGCAAGGGAAAGGCACTGCAGCCCCTGGGAAGTCCTTGCAGCCCACGGAAAGTCTGCAGAGACAATTTCTAAGATGTATCAAGCACAAAGGCTCTCAGTGCCCAAGGCAAACTGGAAAATATTCCCTCCCTCCAGTTACTTGAACACTAAATCATCACCTGTGGGCTGAAGCTGTCATTTCACACTGAGTAGCATCATACGGTGTCAGAAGTTCTACTCAGATCATTTAATCTCCCCCTTCTCACCCCAACACACACAGCAGTTTCTTACACAGGCATTAACAGAATAGTGAATTACTTTAAGGAAGGAGTAAGATTTACATTAATATATAACATATATTAAAGTCTTGATTAAACTCAGCATCTGCCTTCCAGTCACTTCAATCAATTCTACACTGAATTACAGTTTGGGGTTTACATAAAAATATGAAAAAATAAAATGCTGAGAACTTTATATTTTTTTTTTGTCTAAGTGCTAGCCTCAGAATGAAAGTCTTGGTCCAAACCCAGTAAGAATGGATCTTAATGATTACAATACTGCTCATGAAAGAACCAGAATGGCAAGATTAATACAACTACTTCAAAGCTGCTCCTGCATTGTAGACTTTAAAGCATCAAAGCGGCACTAGGGGAAATAGCTGAGGTTCTGGTGAAGATCAGACAGACAAGACTTTCTTCTTCCACTATCCAGTCAAAGCACATTGACCATTACCTTTTGGTAAAAGGCCATCTCTCAGAGCACACATACTGTCACTATGGTATCTCATGTAGCAGTCTCATGACTAAAAATACAATTACTTACATTATGCAAGTTGGATTAATGGCAAACCAATAGAGTAAACCACTATCAGTCTGGGGCTGCAGGAAATTAATTGACTTACACACAAGAATGACATAGAATGCTATAGGTTGGAAGAGATCTTTAAAGGTTGTCTAGTCCAACTCCCCTGAAGTCAGCAGGGCCACCTTCAACTACAGCAGGTTGCTCAGAGCCCCATCCAACCTGATACAGGATGTTTCCAGGGATGGGGCATCTGCCACCTCTCTGGGCATCCCAGGGCAGTGCTTCACCACCCTCACTGGAAAAAAATTCTTCCTTATCTCTAGTCTGAATCTCCCCTCTTTCAGTTTAAAACCATCATCTCATGTCCTGTGTGTAACAGGGCAACAGGCCCTGCTAAAAAGTCTGTCCCCTTTCTTATAGGCCACTTTAAATAGTGAACACCCACAACAAGGTCTTCACAAAGCCTTCTCTTCTCCAGGCTGAAAAAACCCAACTCTCTCAGTGTGTCCTCACAGCAGAGGGGTTCCAGCCCTCAGGTAATTTACATGGCCTCCTGTGGACCCACTCCAACAGACCCATCTCCCTCTTTTGCTGATGACCCCAGAACTGGACACAGCTCTGTAGAGGGGTCTCACTAGACAAGACAATTTTGCAACAAAGACATCCTTTTAGAGCTCATACACACCTGACTAGCAAATAGAAATCAGCAATCACTCCTAAATGAATAGCATGGATTCTCCATTCAATTAACAAGAGCATTTTGCAGACCTACTTTTACAAGGAGCGTTGACTTAAGCTACAGGACACTGGACTGACGTACACATACACTGATCAGATGAATAGTGTATTTATCTTTTAGCGTAACACAGTTGATGGGTTGGACGCGACGATCTTGAAGGTCTCTTCCAACCTGGTTTATTCTATGTAATTCTATGTTGATAAAAATCTATTTTCAAATAGTATTTAGTTTCTGATGTGTATTTTATCCCCAAGAATCTTAAAAAGAGGCTTTGAAAAATGCAACAAAGCACTGTATAAATTATATACATTCTATTACTTACCTCTAAGGTGAGCTCTAGCACCTGTTTGACACCAAGCAGTGCAGCTACACAGCAGGCCACAGCTTGAAGCAGAACAGCTTGCTATATTAAAACTGCAGATGCAGTTCAGAGCCAATATAATTGCAGAGTCTGGAATTCCATCAGAAGAACAAGGTTAAAATTCCTTTCACTACTTCTTGCAAAAGTTTGTAGAACTTTAATTACTAAAAAGGTTTCTCTGTAGCCACTCATTTTGAATTGACATGTCCTCACTCAACTGGCAGTTTCAGTGGTCAGTAAAATCACAAAGGAATCATATTCTCAGCCAGAGTTTCCTGACAGGCATTGCCTGTTGGAATGAGTTCAGGATTTTCCGTTGGGTGCAGGTGAGCCTTTTCAAAGCTTGGTTCACAGCTGGGAAGGGGCAACACTCATTTGCCTGTACTGTTAGCATCCATCAGGTAGATGGCATCTATCATTTTTTAATGCAAATACCTTGGTGCCACTTCCAGCAAGATTGGTTTGAAATTGCTTCTTCTCTCGACACCAAGAAAGCAGATTGACATGTCAAAAAAGTAATTTCGAAGGGGCACTTTCCACTAGGTCAGGTTGGACAAATTTAGCAACAGCTTTCACACTCTTCATGCCTTTGCCTTTTGAGTGACCACTATCTTATCATTATTTGTCCTTAACCAAACCACAGTAGGAGAAAGGACACCATTTTGTTGTCAAATGTACTTTCTTCACACATTCCCCACACAAAGATGCCTGCTTCCCGGCAGGGCCAAATGCCCGACGTGGTGCTGACGGCAATAGGCCACCAGAGGGCGGTGTGGGCCTGCCTCACCTGGCTGAGGAGGGAGTTGTCATTTCTTCCTCCCTCCCTCTTCTCGTTTCACCTCAGGACTTCTAAGATTGCACTTGCAGGGTCAGAGTACAAGCCAGGAGCAGTGGTGACAGCAGAGGTGACAACAGAGGTGGCAGAGGCAGCAGTGTTCTTTTCCCACCCCTGCCTTGCCCCAGTGGTGCCTGCCATCTTCTCTCAGCTCTGCCAGAGAGCTATCTCATGAGGCAAGAACCTCACACCCGTGCCTCAGGGACCCACACAATTATCAGAGAATGACAGAAACTAAAAGGACAGTGGGAAATAAAATGGATTTCAACTGTGTCCAGCAGAAGCATAGCAATAGAACTGCATCCTCACTGCTGGCGAGCATGGAGGGTTAGCTCCCCAGCAGCTGCTACAGACTGTAACTTTAATGGCTACAGCAGAGGGTCACACCTGTGGCATGGAAAACCGCCCTGCCAAGGAGCTGTCAAGGACAGAGAAATGAGGTTCTCTCTCATGCCACGTGCTTCCAGGATTTGAAACATTTTTATCTCCTAGCAGGATATTGGCCCAACAGACAGAAGTTAAGATCCACATCCCAACAGAGCACTTTACAAAAAATAAGGATGGCAAGCAGTCAGTCCTTCACAAAAAGGCAAGATTCAGTCAAAGCCTGTGGCTTCACACAGGTAACAGGACACACGGATACTGCTGTGACAATTAGCTCCCCTTCTGTGCCAGTCAGAATAAGCACTGGCAGAAGCTGCACAGATGCATGACAAGCCCTTACAGTTAATGAGACCCTGTCTATCTCCACGTGTTTAAGCTGGCTGCCTTTCTCCTTATAACCACCACAGGCATACCTGCCTGATCCCAGTCCTCTGTTAAAAGCAGAGGTATTTTTATCACTCTTCAGCAAGATGATGCATTTCAGCATTCTTTCTTACCAAAACCATAATTACCTTATTGCAGAGTGAAGGAGAGGTTAATAATTAACAATTTAAACTTTCCATAAACCTACTGAACTGTGAGGTCACATCTAAAGGCTTAGGAACACAGCTGAGTACACAGACATTGCTGACAAATGTCATCTTTTACATAGTAATGGACATCATCTAAGCCCTATGGAAGAGGTTTTAAGCAAAAAAGATACCTTTCTGGCACCTGAGATAGGAATAAGAACATACTCAAGTGGACATTATTTTTGCCCACTTGACAGCAAGTAACACCAGTATCCACTAATTATCCTTCTGTTCCCTGAACTACGCATATGTGGATGTAGCAGAAAAGCACTTCAGCCTGTTAATTACAAAGGTGTTTGGGTTTGCTGGTTTGGTTTCAAATTAAAGAAGCACTTAAATTGTCAAAATCCTGTTGCAACTATCACTGTCAAATGAGACCAGGTCCAAAAGGAGAAAAATTAGGAATTAGAGGGCCACTATCAGTTCATCGGAATCAGTCTCAGTTCCTTCCGCTGTTGCTCAGTGCTTTTGGAGCAGAGAGACTTTACGAAGGAAGAAACAGTTTTAGCAGTATTACAGTTAACTATCCCATCACCTAAATCTGCAGAATCCCTCTTCAGGTAACTCTGGTTTTGATGACAAAATTGTTTGGAGCTGACAAATTCAGTAGCCCTACAGAAGCAAGGCTGCTGCAGCTCTGCTTTCAAAAGTCCAGCCAGTGGCTGGAAAGCCTTCAATCTACCCAGCAGCTGGTCACAAACCCTTTAATCTTCAAGCTGCCTCTTACACTTGTTCATACATGCCAGCACTCATGCATACACACTATGGATACCTCTGAAACTGGGCTTTGACATTCATTTGGTCCTGCAGCTGGTCCTGGATCCTCAGTCTCCTGACGTAGAATGCTCAAAATAGCTGCTTGTTCATACCTGCTCCAGGATAGAAAAATGCCAGAATTTGCAAGAGACCACATTTTCTATTTCTGTTACCTGTTTTTCTTATCTCATGTGTCCTGTTTTGCAAAGACCTTCAACAGCAACAACCTCAGCTCACAAGATTTTTTTTCCTCCCCACAACTGTATTTTTTTCCCTTCTACCATAAAGGCTATTCTTAGAATGAGATCTGGACTGCTTTACATTTCAAATGCCATCACTCTTTTTTCACCATTCTTTTTTACTTTCATCAGAAGAAAACTTTTTAATGATTATTTTTGTTAGGAATCCTAAAGGAATAAGCTTAAGAGGAGTACTAAATCACTTTTGAAAATGGCTGCCCAAGACTTTTGGGAAAAAAAAAAAGGGCTTAATGGTATTTATTTTCAGTCTCAAGGAACTTGGCAAAGTTCAGAGTCTGTCACATGTCAACCACTTAAGTACCAACACAGTATGCACACGTGGCATAGGTCCCTTTATGTAGAAAAGGGAAAGCAACCAAATCACAAGGCAAACTCAAGACCAAACATCAAACCAACAGAGATTATAAAAATGCTCTGCTTCACAGTCCCATACAATATAGCCATCATGAACTTCAAAAGCTGCTCTGCTGAAAAGAGTAGAATGGAATTTGATACAGAGGACAGCAAAGCTGTAGCAACCTGGAGAATATACCTGTGTGTGGCAACACAAATGACTTTCTTCAAAAGAGCCATCACAGTTGTCATCATTATTCCTACTTCATTCCATAAGGTTTTGATCATATTCTGTAAATAAACAATCATTCTCTTAAACGATGGAGAAGGAGGTCTGTTTTTTGGACTGCAGGGTGAAATCTATCTACAACTTACCTGGCTTCAACTGTTTAACTCTAGTTTTCTACCGTGTTGCAATTTCAGCACAAAGCTGTTGACCGCTTCCCCCCCTCCCCCGGTTTAATTCACGGATTAAGATTCCTTTTCCCTTTTTTTTCTGGTACAACAGAAAACCGCCACGAGAGGGCATCCGACTTCTTTCCTCCAGTCTCTTGCTCTCAGTATTTTCAAAGAATCTTTCTGTAGTATTTTGCACTCAAACATTTTGCATTTAGATGCCTTCTCATACACTTCCAGATACAAAATTAGAACACAACAGCTGAAACCAAGGTGTTTGGCATTCATAATGTTGAAGAGAGCATTGGAAACTAAAGCCATTATACCTACCAGAACTGAAACAAAGGGGAGGCTGTACATCAGCACTGCACTGAAAAATAAGCTGATTTTGATAAGGAAAAAAAATACTATGAGACCTCAAAATGTTTACACATCACACAAACAAAATGTGCCACTCCTACCTCAATTTCAAGACAAAGCCAGTATCTCCAACAGCATTTCTTGAAGTGGAAGCTTTTAATTTCCATTCTATCATTTAGCTAAACTGTGCAGCTGCACAAGTCAGTGTTTCCCAAGTTGGTTGGTCTAACTCATCAGTCAATCTCTATAGAAAGAGTATTAATCCATTTCACAGTAACTGGATTCACACCAGTTCCTCTTCCAATTAAGTAACTGATTTATTACCTTAGTCCATATAGAAATCCACTCACAAATTAAAATTGCATCATAAATCAGGTCAAACTTCAAAGCCTAATAATTATTCACATTTGATAATGCCATTTGCTTATCTGTTTGTCACCACAGCCAAGTCAGAGGTTTGCAAGAAAGATCTCAGCTCTGCAACACTTGAAGTTCTTCCAGTAGCACCAGAAATACATCCGTTCTTTCAGTACTGCAGATTCTCTGAGTATGTGGGGGGTGAGTTACCTTATTGACTTGATAATGTCCAGGCAGTGACCCTCAGACACATAGGTAAGCAGGTGCTAGCAACTCGGTAAATCAGTTCTTGTTCACACTCACTGCTACAGAAAAAAGGAACATTCGTGGCATTAGGACAAAAATATGAAAAGTACCTTTTGCTATAACTGATCTGCATCTTCAGCCATCTAAATGATAGGAAGAGTCTGACCCTCCTGTTCCTTTGAAAATCTTGCTCCAGATTTTCCTTAAACACCCCAGTCCAGATTTCTTACCACCGCCCCGATCATAGTGGAAAGCTATTGTGGGTGAAACAGCTACTGTGCTTTTTGTTACACGCAGTACAAGAGAGATGAAGGTAGTGGAGATCCCCACCATGACAATTAAGTGACCAGAGTGTCTTTTGTATGAGGGTGGGCTGAGAGAGCTGGGGCTGTTTAGTCCAGAGAAGAGGCAGCTAAGGAGTTATCTCACGAGTGTGTACAAATATCTGAAGGGAGGTTGTAAATAACAGGGATCTTTGCAGCACTGCCCAGTAACAAGACAAGCAGCAGTGAGCACAAAATGAGACACAGGAGGTTCCACTTGAATATAAAGGAATGTTGCTGGCTTTTTACTGCAAGGGTGACTGAGGTGACAGGTTGTGAAGAGAGGAAATACTGCTCTTGAAGATATTCAAAAGCTGTCTGGACAGCAGAGACACTGAAGTATCATAAAAGTATTATTCTTGTTGGAGCTCTGGAGCAGTTTCATTAACAATGAAGTATACATCTGCTTAGATTAGAATAAACCAGGTTGGAAGAGACCTTCAAGATCATCGTGTCCAACCTATCATCCAACACCACCTAATCAACTAAACCATGCAAAAGTAAGCAAACCGTAAGGATACACTGTAAGATCTGTATTTCCCCTAGAAAGAGGAAAAGTTACTTGCCTGTTAGTTTTCATATTGACTTCTTTTATTCTTCAGAGGAAAGACAAAAGTCTGCAGGAAGAGCAACAACTGGAAACAGTCAAAATACTGTAGGTGCCTTTTCATTCTACTACACGCCCTGGCCCCGGCTGTACTGACTCTTACAAACTGGATGCCACAAGAAGAACTAATACAGACAAGACTTCAACAATACTAAGTGCACTCCTCCTTTCATCTTGTTCCATTCCCATATGGCTGCACCTCTTTCTTACACATTTATCCACCCAAGTGTTACATTCAGCATGTGGTCCTCTATTTACACACTGTATGTTTGTTCTTTTTAAGTTGCCCGGCACCACAGTAACTTTCTTGAAAAACATTATGTTGATGATCATCCCTTTATTCAGAGACCATGTGGTAAGCAGTGACAGCTGTGGGGGAGTGCTTGGTATGAACAAGGCTGGCAAGAGCATGAAGTATTCCTCCATACACTCTTCTACTCTTCTTAAACACAATGTAAGTTTACAGGTAACAATGAAGGAAAGGCAGAGAGAAGATAAATAAGGAAGGAAATACCAGTTCTTGTACTTCTCTAAGCATAAAGAGAACTCTGGTTAAAGGGTAGTAATACTTCATGTTTACTATCACCATTATCAAGAACATTCTTCAACACAACAGTTACCAAGATTAGACATTCAGAAAGAACAAACCTGGGACAGTTCTAGGATTTTATGACATCCTGGGCAACATGAGGAACAGCAGCTACTAACGGAATTTGTTATTTTTGCATCTGTGTCCTGGCATGACTTAGAACAGAACTAATTCTGTTCAGTGATGTGACTTTTCAGCTCAGTATTACTCACAGTCTGAAGTTCACAGCATGTTCTCAGACACAGGCTGCTTCTAGCAGTGATAATGCTGATGACTGGGGTTACTACTGAGGGTCAGGTTGCAGAAAGGCTCCTGTTTGACTTTGCTTCTGTGCAGAACAAGGTCACTGCTAAATCCTGTGTACCAAGTTGTGGTGCAGCAAGCAAGAGGCAGTACTTGCTGGGGAGGAGCAGACAGGACAGCTAACCCTAAATGGACCAACAAGGGATTCCATTCCGTGGGTGTCACAGTCAGTATAAAGCTGAGGAATAACCAGGGTCAAGCCTCTTCTTCAGTGGCTGGTGTCAGAGGAGGACATTGACCCTTCTGCCTTCAATCCAAGGCTCTCATGCTAACTTGTTATACATGACACAGACAGTAAAGCTGGTTTAGTTTCTTTCCCAACAC
The DNA here is from genome assembly GCF_014839835.1 of Dryobates pubescens. Classification (NCBI taxonomy): domain Eukaryota; kingdom Metazoa; phylum Chordata; class Aves; order Piciformes; family Picidae; genus Dryobates; species Dryobates pubescens. The sequence continues at coordinate 10,606,524 of NC_071643.1, forward strand.
ATCAGCCATTGGGAAGGAAGAGGGGTTCATAGAGACCATGTTCCACTTGTTTAGTGGCTGGCTCAGCCCTAACCCTTGACACTCTGTCTCACTCTTTCTCTTGATGTATGACTGTACAGACAAACACATTTCTGGGCATTAGACTTAACTGATTTACCCCAAGTCAGCTTGATACTTCAAGCACAGCAGAGTCCATAAAATCTGTGCACTCTGGCTTTTCTACAAATATGTTAAGCTACTTCTATTAATGTCTGGGGTCTCAATGCTTTTCGAAGCCAAACAAATGAGAAATCTGTCCAAATCCACATCTCCAACTCAAAGCTGCATCTCCAAACTTTTAAAACAAAGGGCATCTTTTTGAAGAAGAAAATCAAAACAAACTAGTTCTGTGGTCTATCTTCAAAAGATACAAGGTAAGATGGTATTCCTAGTACAGGCTTTTGGAGACACCAGAAGTGGCATTTGCAGGTGCTATGAAGGGTTCACATTTTCTAACTTGAAACACCAGGGATATGCCCTTGATAATATTTTCAGCAACATTCCTGCAAATGGTCACCAAACAGTAAAGCTCCAACAGATTTTGTTATTGCAAACAGCAAAAGAAGTCAGAAAAAATGTAACACAGGATTATACAAAGAGTCCCCAAATTTTATTTGAACAAACGTTTTCAAATGCACCATTGAAAACAGTGTGGAATGCCAATAGTCAGAGAACTTAGGCTGAGTTATGTTTTCTTTGATGAACTAGCACCATTGAATCACAAGTCACAGACTAAATAATTCCTAGAGGTGTAAAAAACCTTCATCATTACAAAATTCCTAGTTCTATTAAAAAATTAGTTTTCAATTTACTCCTTCTAAAGAGATGAAAGCAGTTTGAAGTTCTCATATCTACACGTCAAGTCACCATAAAAGACAGTTTACTCTTAAGACTAAACATCCTGATCAAGGGGAAAAAATGTCTAAAAATGAGCTTCACAAGTCTTGACTAACTAAAGAAGTAAGAAAGATCTACTGTGTTATAAATACACACAGTACAGTATGTACAGGTCTGATCTTACAAAAGAAGAGCTCCCTAGGCCATAAAAATACTAACTCAGCTACAAAATTCTCTTAGTGTTTAGTCAAGCTGTCTCAAGCAATCACTATATCAAACTCCTAAAACACTGATTTGTTCACAGCACAGCAGCCTGAACATGTTCACAAAGGGAAAGAGCCAACACTTCACCATAAAACTGATTTCTAATCCTAACTTCTCACTCAGGTTTAGTAGCAACATTAGTGTTTGCTACCTACTGTCATGTCACAAGATTTTATGTATTTCTGGACTGTGTCTGAACTATTCAAAGTGCTGAAAGTGCAATTAAAGAAGAGGGGTTTGTATCCATTTTCCAGTACACCCTTCTCTGGCACTGGCAACAATAGCCAGGCATTTATAGGTCTGTGAGGTTAAAAAGGCACAGGATCATTTGGACATGCTCAGGAAGTAAGCATACATGCACTTTGCTTCAAAGACCTGCCCCTAAACCCTAAAATGCTTCTGAGTAGGGAGCTTCTAGAATTCCTCACAAACAGTTTAATGCAGATACCTGGAATTCATAAAGACCTTGATACAAACTGCTTACAATGAGTGTGAGACAGTGGTGGGGAGGGAAAGAATGGGTTTGGTTTCAAACTTCCGGCATCCAAGTATTGCTCTGAAATACAGAGAAACAAAAGTCTCTGCTCTCTCAATTTTCATCAAGCAACACCCAGATTACAGTAGCCCATGGATTTATCATTACAGGTAACACAGCATCTGTGAGCACACACACAGAGATACTCCCTCAGTTCTTCTATTGGAGATCAGCAGCAGCCTGAATGAAAATAAAACTATTTGAAGACTGTTGCAAGCAATATCCTTTTGTACTTAAAATTCCCAGTACTGTGCCTCAACCAGAATACAGACTTCAACTGATAACACAAGTTAACACCACTTCCTTTTCACCTTTCTTCTCTACAGTGGTCTTCTGTGACACGCATCATAGTAACTAGTGCTGTTAAAAATTAAGAACATATCCCTCTTGACAAAGCTGACAAATTTTTCTAGTGGGCACATTGGCTTGCTGGAACGTTTATAATAGTCCTTGCAAAAGGAGGTCTGGAATGTGACATCGGCGCCATTATACAGGATGCGGATGAAGTGTTCTTTGGGTCTCTTCCCATCCTGCCACAGCTCAAAAACTAACCTGGCAGCAAATCTAGGAAATCTGGCCTCTGTGATGCCCAAGGCACTAAGAACAGGTGACAATGTGACGTCATGTGCAGAGTAAAGGACAAATATTTCCTCTTTTTTGCCTTCTGCAATGCGTTGCAGCCGATTGACAGTCTGGTTGAGGAGAGGATGAGTAGCCAACAGTGCATACAAGAAATAAAGTTTCTTTTCTTGTCTTTCTCTCTCATCCTCCAACTGATGTCTTTTGATGACTTGGAAGTGTTCCATAGCAATGCAGCCAGTTTTGGTACACGGAAAACTGACGTTGTGGCAAAAATAGCACAAGAGAGAATCTATTGGGTTCGAAGCTCTCAACTGCCTGGTGGGAATGCCCACAATCTTGGCCATATCCACGTAGATTTTCTCCAAATCACTGTTTTTCACCCGTAAACTGTACTGTCTGCGCTGCTCCTCTTCTAGGTAGTGGTTTCGCATAGGACAGTCACAGCTTCCAGAGCAGAAAATGGTGCTCCACTGATGCCTCATATTAATTTTCTTCCAGTCAAAATCTGGCAAAAAACTGTAGAGCAGCGCCAACGCGCTCTGCAGGGTTCGGCTTTTCCCCGTTGTCTCCAAGTAGAGCTGCTTTGCTGTCCAGTCACTCAGCAGCAGTTTATGCTTATTTATATAAATTTCCCTCAATAGTTGTCCATTTCTCAAGTGCTGCACTACCCCTGAAAGAGAATTTTTAAAGAAATTACCACACATGACTATACTCTTCTTAGGTCTGGAGAAATAAAAAAGCCACAGCTAACAGTCTTACTGATAAATTAACAGTTGGTTGAAAAGTTATCAACTTCAAAACTGAACTTCACCTGTGCTTGCCTATTAGGAAACTGAAAGAAATACATGATACCTGCTATTCTTCAGTATCTCTTCAATTCTGGGAGCTAATTTGAGATACAAGAAGCATCTGAGGGAACTGAGGTTGCTCAGCCTGGAGAAACACAGGCTGAAGGGAGACCTTCTCACTCTCTGCAACTATCTGAAAGGATGCTGTAGCAAGGTGGGGGTCAATGTGTTCTGCCAAGTAACAGGCAACAGCACAAAGGAAACAGCCTCAAGTTGTGTCAGAGGAAGTTTAGGTTGAATATTAGGAAAAAATTCTTCCTTACAGTGTTTGTCAAGCCCTGGCACAGGCTGCCAAAGGAAGTGGTAGAATCACCAGTCCTGGAGAGAGTTAAGAGATGTGGAAATGTGATGTTGAGGGACACTGAGTTAACAGCTGGACTTGATGATGTTAAAGATCTCTTCCAACCAAAATAACTCTATGATACAGAAAGCAAAAGCTGGTTCAATAAAACCTCTTAAAAACCTTGGTCGTTTAATAGTTGTTCTTTGTACTACAGACACAGACTGATTGGATCTAACATGACTATAAAAGTAAGACAGGAATTAAAATGGATCCAGAGTGCACACCAGGCAGGTTTTCAGGCAAGCAGTGAATGCCATGGTCCCTGTACATTTATGGCAGCCAGTAAAACTGCCAGCAGTCAGAAAATGAATACACAGAATGTAAATTAGTGTGTGAACTCACAAAACAGCATGGTGAGGTGTAGTAATTACACAGAACTTCTTCTCTATCTTCCTTCAGGAAGTATTCAAAGTGCATGGTAACTTTTACATTAAGATTCTGCTTTTATCCAGCTGAAAAGGTAGAAGATGTATGTTCTTCTGTGCATGCCAAAACCTCCACCCCCAAATCCACCTTGCTTGTGCTATCTTCTTGTAGCAGCAAAACAACATGCATGAATCCTTTATGCACTAGAACATCTACAGAAGTTGCCACAGGCAACAGGAATCACAAATACCCGCTCAGTTACAAGCTGTGTGCAGTGATGGAGTCAGTTTCACACACAATGTGCTGTTAGGAGTTTCTTGGTAGCCTAACAAGATTTCTCCTGATGTTACTTAGCAAGATTTTATGATGGCCTAACACAAATATTTCTTCTGACGGGATCCCAAAACATACAAGGATTTGACAAGCAAGAGTTAAGACTAAACAATAGAGGAGTTTCCTGGAAAGGCTGTTGGCAAGACGAAAATGACACTGACTTCCCAAATCTTCAATACTGCTTTCATTTTTTCTTAGCCAGTCTCCAAAGCCACTGAATACCCAGAGCCACCATGACATGTTCTTTCAGTAATTAGTATTTAAGATTAGAAGAACAGCACAGGTAAAAGCAAGAACTGGGAATAAAATGGAACAGATTAGTGTTAGAATTTGAACAGAAAAGGATTATTCATGGGAATTTTCCAATTAATGAATGTTGAAAGAAAGTAAAAATCCATATGACTAACTCTTTCACAACCACATTTCTAACCTGTTGTGCAACAGTACATTTCCACATTTCAGGGAAAGCACTGGTGTATTTTCCTTTTTGATGCACTGGCATAAATGCATAGAGAAAAGTAAGTGCAAACACCCACACAGATTTCAGTTCATAGCAGTTCAGGTGGTGGTTATGCATGGAGAACACAAACAATGCCAAGCACTCTGGAATCTCTGAAAATCTGTTTCTTACAAATTGGCAACTTGTTTCTATGCATCTGTCTTCCTTATCTTTCACTCCGCTACTTCTGTTGTCTTACATTTGGTTCCCCTCGTGTTCTCTACTGCCTGCTTACAGCAGTCTCGGATCTTTTCCAAAATGGCCTTTTATCACCGCTCTGGGTCCAGCACTACTTCCAGTTTCCCTCTCCAATCCCAAACTCTTTGTCTCTAATATTTCCAATACCCCAGCACCACAATAGTCCCTGCCTCTCTGCACACTTCCTTTTACACAGTCAAATCCCTGATGACATTTCCCAGTTATGTCCCATCTCCCCCATCCTTTGGGTGCAGATAAACTGAACAATACATTCGCTAGCAGAGGTCACAACCCTTCTCTCAGTGCTCTGGACCTGTTCCAGCAGCTCAGTGTCTTTTATAATGACCAACATTATAAATGCTTTTTTTATAGGAAGCTTTTATTTAAATATAAATAAAAACAGAAGATCCCTTCTTGTAGACTGTATTCAATGCAGCAAAAGCAAACAAAGAGCTGCCATGGAAACTCACCTGTCTGTGTAAGCTCTCCCATTTCACACAAGGAATGACTAGGGTAACGTGGCAGGCTGCTCAGGGAACCATCCAGTTGGGCTGCAGAGCCTTTGGACATATGTTTAATGAAAGCTTCAAGCTGAGGATGAGAAGGTTTCCTAGAGAGACAAAGCAAAATGTGAAAACTTCCAAAGGCATATGGGAAAACGGCTCAAGACAGTCAAATATTCCAAGTAAGTCAGCTCAGAAATTTCATGGTGTGACATTATTTGCCATTCAGACAACATCTGCTCTTACTCAGGACTTTTAAAAACATGCAACGAAATCGAACTACTTCCTAACTATCAAAGAGCCATAGGGAAATCAATGTCTTGTCATCTTGAAATTATGCTGCTTCTCAGTAGGTCACTTTGTAAGATACTTCTGGGTTTTAATACAATCACTAATAGGGTAGTGAATTTGACAACACCGGCAAAAGCACTAACAATCTAAAGGGGTTAAATTAACCAAGATTTTAAGTAGATCTTGAAGGACACCCTCAAGTTTTATCATGTACAATGCTGACTAGACTCTCAGCCTTTACTTCTAATTACTTTGGGCCTCAGATGAAATAGTATATGTAGCCTCAGTTAAACAGTGCCTGGAAAGTAGTATCCAGTGGCCCCATTAAAACTGAAAGTCATTGTTTTGAGTATTGTATTATTACCCAGGAAAAAACAGTCCACCACTGGACACCAAACAGAAGAAATACCCTAATGATGCAAGCCATGGTTACAACTGGCAAAGAGACACAACATGTGTCAGAAACATGCATCACTGTTATAGGGATTTTTTGTTAAATGCCAGCATTCAACAAGCGTCACACAATCACCTCTCTACTTCTGTACAGAAGCTTTGATAACTCAGCTCTGCCCCAGATGGGTCTTGTTGTAATAGGGCTTGCAGGCTGAATACAGTGAATAGTTTGTTGCTCAAAACCAACCAAAAAAGATTGTATATCTTAAAAAAAAGATAAATTTGCTCATATAACTTCTGTAGAAGTCTGAGCTTTGTGTTTATTCTATATTTCCACTTCCCTAGAGCCACAAAGCTCAGGATACAAAAAACCTTCCGCAGCAGCAATGACCACAAGAGGGAGCGATAACACCGAGGTACGAAGGAGTGCCTGGACTCCCAAGTTGAGTAGGACAAACACACAAAACAGCCGACTGAGGAACTCTCTTAAATGTCAGAAAACACCGCCTGCAGAGCTGTGTTCACAGCGTGCCCGTACAGGAGGTCACTGTACAGGCGTGCCTCAGTCAATAGAGGGGGAGTTCATTGTCATAGAATTTCATAAAGCTTGAACTGAATGTGGCCTAGTATAGGCGAACCTGCTCTGGCAGGGGGGTTGGACTAGATGTTTTGAGGTCCCTTCCAACCCCTAACATTCTGTAATTAAAACAAAAAATCTCGGGATGAAAATGTTGTGATAAACTATAGTACAACTGCCAGTTAAAAAAAAATGCAAAACCAAAATGGTATTTTCATTTTTACAAATTGAAAGTACAACCAGTTAATTTATGACATGAAATTCCTAACTTCTGTACATTGCAATTTTAACAACGTAAATGAAGATCAACATTTAACCAGTAGAGGTACACAGAAAAGGCTTTGTTCCTTCCTAAAGCAATGGAGGCTTCCTGTAACCAAACTCTGTACAGTTCACTGTTTTCACAGCTCAGCAGTGCAATCTGAAAATGGAAGAATTAAGTGAAGAAAATTATATTAAATCCACTAGCAAATAGCTTTTTAAGCTTATTACAGGACATAGCAGGGTGAGCGACCAATTTTCTAAACTCTGCACTTTAAAAAAACCTCTAAACACAAATCAACTGTCAATCACAATCTTCTTTAAACCCTCTTGTCCTGGTCTCAGCTAGAACAGCACTAATTCTGTTCAGTTATTTTACTCTTCAGCTCAGTCTCTTCACAGTGATGACACTTTCTGAAGTTCATAGCGTGTCGTCACAGACAGATGCTGCCTCTAGCAGTGACAACACAGACGGCTGGTGTTTGCTAGCAAGGATTGGGGTGCACACCAAGGTCACTACTAAATCTATTGTACTATGTTGGGGAGCTCTAAGTAAAAGGTGGCACCTGAGGGAAGGAGCAGACAGGACAGGTGACCCAGAACTGACCATCAAGGTACTCCATTCCATACACATCATATTCAATATAAAAAGCTGAGGTATCAGAAGGGTCAAGCTCCTCTTTCTCCTTCTTTTCCCCTTCTTCAGTGCCTGGTATATGAGAACTCTGTCCATTCTGCCTTTGATCCTGATCCATGAGCTCCTGAATCCAGTTTCCATCTACCACAGAGTCCAGTCTGTGACTTCCCCAGTTCATGTCCATGACACCAGTGGCGACGGTGATGTCATCAGGGGTCAAGTTCAACATTAGTTGGCATATATTAATATCTATTTTGTTTTATTGTTGTTACTTTCATTAAAGCTGATTTAGCTTTGTTTCCCAACCCATCAGTCTCTCTACCTAATTCCCTTCTCTTCCCGTTGGGAAGTTTCCTACAGAGTGTGCGTCACTGGTTTCTTAGCCAGCCGAGCCCTAACTCTTAACACCTGTTTATTTCATTAGCAAGTTCTGCAGACAGCTGTGCAAAAAGAACTACAAGAACTGCAGTGCCTTTTCTGTTGCTTTTGCTGCCTTGCTTACAAAACCATGAATTCTAACAGGATCAAACCTGTACCAATAAAACCATCAAGCAATCACTTGGGGGAAGGAAGAAAGGAAAGTATTTATCAGTGCTTTGCAAAAGATTTACCTAAAAAATGATGGACAAGGTAAAGATCCAAGAAAAAAATAACAAAATGCATGATAAATGATCAAGTTATGTAACAGTGTATGAAAAAAAAGCTTTTTGCATACATATACAGATGCAAGCTACTCAGCTTTGAGCCATATTATTTTTAAAGCTAGCACAAGTCAAGCACATGCTTACAGAAGTGAATGATGAAATATGACTGCTAGACATATTTCTGAACATAAATTCAAAGATTATTGCTTGTTAAATATGTTCCAGGGGAAGATAAAACTAAAAATCAAACAACAGCAACAAGAGCCTCTCTGCCTGAAGGAGACAGACATTAAGATACTTCCCTCCTGAATGAATCCTCCTGTAACCAAATTCTGAACATTCCAGCAATTGTCCTGTTTAACCCCATAAAGCTGAGGCAATAAAAACTGATTTTTCTCAACAACAAAACTGACAGCACCACACAGGCTACCAGCTAACAAATTATTCTCCCTCCCCACCCCACCGTTCCTCTTTTCTTCAGAATATGAATCCTCCTGTTGAATTGGCCAATTTACAGATGCCGCAGGAGATGGAGTATCTAGGCAACACCGCTCAGACTGCTGGGGCTGGTTGAGCAGGAAGCAAAGAAAATTACTCAGTTGTGTAGTTGAAAAGACTGAAATAGCCTTAAAATTTTACTTCCATAAAAGTTAACAGGCAATAAAAATGAGATAAAAAGATATTCTTCTGTAATTTGCCGCTAAGCTGCAAAACTCAGGAAATGTATTAATAACATAAATATTTCAAATTCTGTCTGCATGGCTTCTCACCTAACACCATCAGCAGGAGCCATACTTCCTCTTCAAGATTAAAAATGGGAAATCAGTATCTTAATTTTTAATGCTTGATAATTTGCTAATTTTCTTTTTGTAAAATAGGTTTTATCAGTAACAAAACCGAGGGTGCTTTTCCCTCAGACAATTAATTCAGCTTATTGTTTTTGCTATTTACAAACTAAACACTGGGATAACAGATTCTAGATTTAATAGCGTGGTTTTCACACACTAGCATTAATGTGGATCAATGCTTAAATCCTTAGTCAACATTTAAATGTCTTATTTATAAAGGTCTTAAAACGCTTTAATACTGAAATGTCATCTCCTATGCCTACACCCTAAGCAGCGTAAAGGGGAAGAAACCACACAGTGCTACTCTATAAGCTATTTGTGTATTGCTGCAAGCAACTGAGCTGACAACCTTCAGTAACAATTTCCTTCTTCCTTGAGGAGTTTAGATACAAAATCTGCAGAGGTATTTGAATATATATATATATATATATATATATTTTTTTTTTTTACAAGAAACAAAGACTAACTTGCTGGTTGCTCCAAATTAGCTCAGCAAAGTGAGAAATACAGTACCAGAGTGGGCACGTGCACATGATACCTCAGAAAATCTCCTGAGAGATTTTGGATGGCTTGACTGTAAGGGCACAAAATATTGTGTCAGAAACATGCAAGCAAATACATTTATTGTATCTATTACCTACACACACAGATATGAAATAAAACTCATGCAGCTTAGCACTAAATTCAAACATGTTATATAGAAAAGCCTCAAGTTCTGCACAGCAACACAGAAACTTCAATATAGGACATTTTTGCACCTCACCCCCATGTCACTAAGTGAATCTAAGACTTCAAGGTTGGAGTTTCAGAGGTGCTATGGGAGGCCTTGGGGCTTTCTGCCCCTGAAAAAAGTGATGCTCAGGCTCTTTGAGTGCATGAAAGCCTCTTTTGGTAAGAGGTTGGAGCATTGAGCTAATTGCCTTTGTAATAACAACATCAACAATAACAATAGAAAGAATCACAGCATGAAGACCTAATAGTTAATTCAGAGAGCAAAAAGAAAACTATCCTTGCTTCTCAGGACTACTTGTTTTGGGACCATACAGGAACATAATGCTATTGATTCATTCTACTTTTGAAAGAATTTCTTAAGAGCCAAAACTGTTTTTATTAAAGAATTAAAACATAAATAGAAATCAGATCTACAGAGTTTTGTTCCTTCTCTAGACCTAAGATGCAAATCAGCCCAAACAAAGCTAATTTTGGTTAAAATTCCCCACCCCTCCATCCTTTTGTTTAGTCATATAAGGACTGCTTTTTACCAGAATTCATTGCTCAATTGGAACAGGCTGTGATTCCTTTAACAGTCTTTCCTATCTAAGCTATTGGACCACTGAACTATTGTCTTATTTCTCCTCCTCGTGCTGTAAAACGAAGTACAGTGTAAGCCACATTTCTTCCACCAACCTGACAGTGAACAAACCGCAGCGCTGAACCTGTCCTCTGACTCATTAAACCAAATATTCTTTTGAACCACCTACAAATTTGGGACTGGGACAGTCTATAAAGTTGATCTAATTAAGATGCAGTACAGAATTTATGAAACAATTTACACTTTCATAAAAATTCAAGGGTGGCATCAATAATGTACTTTCACCATAACATGCAAAGCTATAGACACAAAAAATATGTTGGTCAAGGTTATGATTGAAAGAGAAATTGCAACAGAAGAACTACTTTAATTATTGAGATCAATTACTAAGAGTCATTTATTTAACAGTTCAAACTGAATAATTAATCAAGCAGAAAACTATGGCAGATCATGGATGCTTCACAGAATTCAGAAGGATTAGAATTTTTATTTATCTGTTACTGCACAGTGATGTCCTCGCACAGCTCTCAAGTTTTGCAGGAGATCTATATCCCTCAGGAATGAACTTTTGGAGGTTGATATAGACACAAATGAGATACTGACTTTTTTTAATTATTTTTTTTTTCCACTTCCCAAACAGCTTTATCTATGCACATGTCACTTTCATTAGAAAATGCAGAATTTGCAAAAGCCAAGAGGACCAGCCTTCTCACAAGGAGCTGCAGAACCCTCAAAGTGACACTCAGTGAGTAAATGTGACCATGCCAGGCAGACATCAAGCATTTCACAAATTAACTGTGCCTTTCAGTAACCATATCAAACCAGATGCTGTCTGCTAACTACACCAAAAGCAAGTCCCTTTTCTCTTGAAAAAGTAAAACAATTATTCTATAACTTCAACTAAAAACAAAATGTGTTTTCCATGAAGTCCAAGTAGATAAAAAAGTGTTAGATCAAAGGACTACACTGTTTCCTCTTTAGAAGGAGCCACTAAAATCAACAACAGATTACAAGAGTCTAAACACCCTTGTTTAGACCCTTAAGACAGCATCAGTACTGTTGGGACTTGCTCATAAAGCTCTTCCAGCTTTTACATTTCTATAGCAAACTCTATGGTGATTCAGTCTACTTCAATGCTCTGAGTCATTAAAGTCAGAGACGACCTCAGCCGAGGATCGTGTTTTGACCTCACTCCAAGTCAAAGCTACACCTCCTTTAGTGCACAGGACAATAATTGGCCCCTCTCACACTTTTCCTTCTTATTTCTTGGTCAGTTTCCATTCATGCATACAGAACTTAAAAATTCAAATATTTGTCACTAAGCTTCTTATGATTAACATCAACACCTCTCAAAATGCCTCAGAGCATATGCCAATTAACCCAGCATATTAGCAAATTATAGCAGCCTTCTGAAATTATTTTAGCATCTTGCAAAATGCATTTCTTCTGTCTCACATACCAACTGAGTGAAGAAACACTGCATATGATTTTGCTTTTGACACTATAGATGCACAACACAAAGGGAAAAAGAAATGGGAGATTAATTAATTTCTCACACACACACACATAAGCAAACACTAAAATGAAAGGATTTTCATAACATCATTCAATTAATTTTTTTGGAGGGGGAAAAAAAAACCCAAACAAGCCATTGTTGAGTTCCCTTTGGAAATTTGCATCCAGAACAATGAAAATAATAATATTAATTGAAGCTTTAGATGGAAGAAATCTCAAATGCATTTAATCCATTTGCTTATATTCACTCCAAATGTCTATGTCACAATCCATAATTCACAATACTGAATCGTGACCTCAAGGCTGTTTTGCATACCCATTAGAGGTCCATGGGGCTGTAGCATAATCTGCTTAATTAATGAATTCCATCAGCTGAGTGCCAAGTCAAATAAAGAACAGACTGAGTATGAGCAGCATACTGATCTGAAACAGAAGTCCAGAAAGCTTAAACAAGCCAGACTTTCGATCAGATATCTCAGCTTAATTACACAGCAGCAAGAAACCCTCTATTCAAAGGCAGCAATTATACACCTTGTAATATTCTCAACGTAAATACATTTACAATCAAGCACCACATTTACATCACAAAAAGCCAGAAGCAGCAAATAGCTTCCTGATGTTAAAGTAATAAACGTTCCACCCAAATAATGGCAGAAACAGTAACAATTCCAGCTTTATTCAGAAAGGTCAGCTTCAACACATCTGGACAGCATGGCACAGAGCCAACTCCTTTAACCTTCCTGCTGCCCTTTCCAAGCTGGCCAGAAGCTTCTATTTTACATGAACTTTTGTTCTCTAGGAGACAAGGTCTTTTTGGTTCTCCACTCATTTTTAGTGGCTGTGAATAGTAGTTAGTGGATATATCATCTATACATTATGTTCTAACGCTTCATACATCAGTAACAGTCAAGGGTATCTACAAATCCCGACACTATGCCCTCTTAACTGCTTGTCATGGTCAGTCTGTAGCACTGTCAAAAGCTGCACTACTTTGTTGCCTTTTATGGACAGTTTTCTCTGCCTACAGGGCCCCTACATTGTATTCCTTATCTAAAACTGAAGTGAAAATAGCTGTAAAAACTCTGACAAATCCAAAACTAAGGTCTTGTGTGGCACTATAATATTTAGAAATACAGCTATTCACAACTTGCAGTTGACATCTTTGCAATAAAGTTTCCTCACACACATTCCAAGGTGACTGATACTGAGCAAGATCAGGAGAACAGAGCCTTTAAGAACTCCAGAAGGAATCGGCATCTATTTCTTTACACAGTATTTCATGCAGGTCATTAAAAGTGTTATCATCCCTATTAGCAAATGATTCATTTTTCATCTTGTTAAAGAAATTCATTGCCTACGCAACTCCATGGCAGAGATAGCTGGGGTTTGGTCTCCTGTCTGCAGTCTCAGGGGCGTGCATCTAATTTTAGAAAGGCAGCTGGTGTGCAGCAGGCACAGAACACTGCTGGGGATGGGCATCTCTCAAAGAAGTCAAACTTCTCTTGGAGGATGTTAGGTAAGACCATTGAATGCCACTGCTTGACAAACCAAGCTGATCATAGATTTTACAGGTATTGGATGAAGCCATACTTAGTTTCAACTATTCTTTCATACTACTTCAGCATAACTTAGTAACATTACAGCTGTGCAATATTACTGCTGCCAGAAACTGACAAGCAGATATGAAAATGGGTCCATTTTCTCAAACAGAATTGCAATAGGCCAGCTAATCACAAACCTGTAAAGGTACCATAATCCATCTATCTTCTTCAGAGAGAATCTTTTGTTAAAAGCCGACTGAGGAAAAACTGAAAGGACAGGTAATTTCAAACAAAGGTAAAATCATAAATGCTACTGATGACTAGAAGCTACTAAAATGTTAAAGGAATACAGCTCAATAATCTACCAAAACAAGAAATGTATATTTGATTTAGAGGACACAGTCTCAAGCTGTGCCAGGGGAGGTTTAGGCTGAAGGTGAGGAGAAAGTTCTTCCCAGAAAGAGTAATCGGCCATTGGAATGTGCTGCCCAGGGAGGTGGTGGAGTCCCCGACCCTGGTGGTGTTCAAGAGGATTGGATGTGGCATTTGGAGTCATGGTTCAGTTGTCATGAGGTATTGTGTGATAGGTTGGACTTGATGATCTTTGAGGTCTTTTCCAACCTTATTGATTCTATGTATATAAGTGAGAAATGCACTTTCAGTATGATGTTAACACTTGCAGCATGGCAGAGTAAAGTCAATTCTGAGTAATTCTACACCACAAAAGAAATGTCATTTCCTTAAAGACAGAAGAGATTACATGCTATATTTATGGTATATCTACACTGCTTTGTATGCCTCCTGCCCCGAGTAATGTATGCAAGTATACAGAGAAGACGCGTACCCCAGTCCCTGAAATCACCACTGACACTGCTGAGTGGGCAGCAGCATGAAGGTGTAAATTTGCCCAGAGGTTTTCATAACACACCTGATAGAAAAATATCAATAAAAACTTTTACCTGTAAGAATTCAGCATGTTCACTGGGAAGTCCTCAATTTGAAAAATAATACAAAATAAACAAAAAAGAGAAATAAAAAGACAAAAAAAAAAATCCCACAAAAAGAAACCACAAACCCAACACCACAGATCCTACTTCAAAGGAGCAAAATAAATGTATACAAGCAGAGACGAAGTATGGTGATATGGTGGTTTACATTATCAGTTTATTTCTACTGCCCGACATCACAACTAATCTTTATCAATGAGCAAAGTGCAAGCAAGAAAGGTTCTTCCATGAGGAAAAGAAGAAATTCAAACCCTATCTACAGTTCAGACTGTTTCAGGTGTGAAGGCAAGTATGGCCAAACTACAACGACATGATGTTAGGCAGAAGCACACCACACTGAAACAGAAACGGAAATAATGCTCTAATAGCAGTCAGACACAAATATCTCACAGACAATTTTAAACAGCGAGTAGGAACTACTCAATGGCGGTTTTCAAGTAACAAATTTTTGTTCAACTTCTAAGACTTAAATGGACACCCCCCATTTTTTCCCCTGAACTTTGATACTCTGGTAACCTGTATTTCTGAAGAGTAAAAAAAAATTAAAATCTAAACCACCAATCTTAGTTTTCTTAGTGATGAGCTCAGACCTTTTTGTTTTCACACAACAGGAAGGATGCTCAGCTGAAATGGAAGAGACGTACTCAAAAACTGTACTTACATTCTGAAAAATGTGTAAAAGAAGAATGTTACCCTAAAGGTTCAATTTAGTAGATTTTGCTTTTTTAATATACCAAGAATTTCTTCTGGCCTGCACGGGCAAAGGACCCTGTTTCAAAGGAACTCCCTTACGCCACTGATACAGGAGTTGCTTTTCAAATCCTTGACAACACACACAAAGATTAGAAGTCACAATGTAGTTCAAGCTGTGCAAATTGTTTTCTGAAGAGGAACAAAATACTTATCAGGCAAAACACTCACTCAGGAATGATAAGAGCCAAGAATTTTACCTGCTAGGCACCAACATACAGTCGATGTCAGGTCTCTTTGTCTTGGGAATGGCATATAGCGGATACCTATCACCATGTCGAATCAACACTTGAACTGACACAAGCTTAAAATAATGAGGTGCATGACCTAAAGTGGAGAAAGAAGAAAAAAAAAGAGTGGGGGAAAAAAAAAAAACAACAACATTTTAAAAGTTAAGTAAATGTCATCTAAATGCTTCTTCTTGCACATGTAATTAGCTTGATAGCTTTGGCATTGCAATGAAAGAAAACCCCAATTAGAAATGATACTTATTGTCCCCAAAACATTTCACCTTTATTTTGCAATATAACTTATGCAAGACTCAATTTCTTAGCACATGCTTCATAGTACATCTAAATCCAACAGCTGTACAAGTATTGAATTCTGCCAACACAATAAGATTATCCCACTTCAATGACACGTCTTCCAGACCTCTGTCATAATGAGGAATTTTGCAGCATGTCCAATTTGGAGCTTTTTGATAGACCAGTCTGTAATTTATTTTACACGCATTAGTGGGATGTTCTAAGAAGGGAGATCGTTCAGACTAACTTGCTGCTGCAGTCACTATAGGGAAAAGAAAGCAAATGTGCCTTCCAGCTGACTATTCCTAATGGTTTGGGACATGGTTTAGTGGTGACCTGCAACGCTAGGTTAACAGTTGGACTCAATGATCTTAAGTCTTTACAACCTAATTGATTCTATAATTCAGCAGCCAGATGGTGTTTGCTGTGCCTTCTCCAAGCACCAAAGAACTGACAGTGCAGTTACTGTTTTCAGTGACAGCACACAGAAACAAGCATGTGAAGTGTTGTTGACATTGACCAAGCTTACCTTCCATGCTGCGTTCAGCAATGCTGGGAATATTGCAGTAAACACGAGCTTCATAAATGGGATCTATTGCAGGAGGCTCAGTCAGGAAATCAGGCATTATTCTCTTTCGGCTCTTAGGATTCAACCCATCTTCCCTGATGGGGTTTACCGGAATTAAATGCACTGAAAGGCAGAAAATACACATCGAATTCCTTTAGGAGGGTTTAAGGACATACAGGATTATAACTCTTTTCTTTTAAAATAATCGTGCACAAAGGCTATGGTTTCTATGAAAGGATGCCACTCTACATGATAGATCTTTGCTGTGAATTTTTCATGATTCACATAGTTCAGAAGGCAACCCCATATAGCTCTTTTGCATAGTCAGTGCTAAGAGTCCAGGAATGCATCTGGACGTAGAACTCTGATAGCCTTTTGCTATCTTCTTGAGGCTGCTTTTTCTGTCAGTCTCTCATGAAACTCTAAGAACATGAGTAGGAAGGAAAGGGCTATAAGAAGCCCAGTTGTCCCTCATCACTTTAGCTTGAAAACTGGTGTTGAAGGACTTCAGCAAAAGAAACAAGACAGCTGTGATGATGGGACTGCAAACCACTGGGAAAACAAAATAGTCAAGATTGAAGGGGCTGAATGGCCCATCATTTCCCTTATGAATCCTCACTCCTACACAACTACCTCAGCAGCAAGAAATACACTGACTTATCTAAAGTAAATAAACGCAAAATATTTGTTGAAATGAAACCAAGAGTACCATGAAAACTGTCAAACACAAAGAAATGGAACTAAAGCTTACACAAAAGCAGGGAAATTAAAAGAAATACCAGTACAAAATCTTCTGACATGTAAAACCATGCTGAATCCCTGAAGGTTTTCAAGGCCAGGCTGGATGTGGCTCTGAGCAACCTGATCTAGTATGTGGTCCCTTCCAACCCTAACAGTTCTATGATTCTATGAAGACCAGA
Source organism: Dryobates pubescens (assembly GCF_014839835.1). Taxonomy (NCBI): domain Eukaryota; kingdom Metazoa; phylum Chordata; class Aves; order Piciformes; family Picidae; genus Dryobates; species Dryobates pubescens. Next base: position 10,623,659 of record NC_071643.1, read on the forward strand.
GTTGTACTGACAATGTCTCTTTACCTTGACTTGATGTGAAAGCACTATTTATTACAAGTATAGTCTTGTCATAAATTAACAAATACCCATGTTGTTTTTCCTATTGGTATTTTCTAGTATTCGAACAAGAAGATTTAAAGGTGAAATGAGAAAAAGTGTTCATATTTTTACCCCTCTGAGACTTCTCCAGTGAGAAGGGGGGAAAAAAGGATGGGGACAAATTAAATAAATAAAAATAAGGCAAGAGAACAAATTTCAAATTACAATTTTACTAATTCTTCTGGGCCAGCTGCACCTTGACTACCACTCCTATCTTTAGAGGCGATTTTTTCCACAATTCAGCTGTAAAAGGAAAACCAACTAAGGCAGCAAACTGAAGCGATGCACACAAAGATTGTAAGAGCACGTAGCCATTAATCTAATGCAGACTCTTCATTCTTACAGTACAATACACTACAGTCCAAATATTTTTGCCTTTGCCTGCCAAAACCAGAACTCAGGCATTTTCCATGCTCTTGCTAGTGCTGTTGGCATGGTTAATACCCACAAAGTGCAGTGACTTTAACTTCTCCTTCAGCCCTTTCAGTTTTTGCACTCAACTGCCCACAGGACCGTGCTTGGCAAGAACATCAAACTGTCACTTTGCCTGTGGCCACTCAAATTGCAGAGCTCAGCTGCCATTCCAGCATTTATCCATCAGATTCATTTCTTCACTCCTTCCATGCTAAGGCTCATCTTATTGCGGGACATTGCAAACCACTGACCAAGAAAATGGCGGTAACACAGAGCCTTGGCTGATAACTTGAAGGGGGCTTGCAGTAAATTAGTGTTTGGGGTATAATCCAAAGCCTAATGATGTTATAACAGGTGCTGGACTCTGCAAATCAAACAGCATTACAAGACACTAGTTGCCTAATGAATATATATGGAAAATTAAAGGTCTCTTGGTCAAGTTTCCTAGCCAGAAAGCATTAAAGAGCAACTCTCAGCTTTTCGTTAACAGTTTTCATTAGCGCAACCCCTGCTGCTGCCATCACTGTCATAACAGTTAGTATGGTTCATACCTAACCAGCACACCTACAAACAGTATTGGGCTGACACAGATCATCATATGGAGCCGAAATCAATCTTTTTTCCAAACTCTCTTCCGCTCTTTCAGTTGTAAATCATTATGGGATCAAAATTCGTTCAGATACTTTTTACACATTTTGGAGTTTTACATTATTTCATATGACTTGCTATATTAGTTTGCAGATACACTTGCCCAAAACAGAAGCCTGCCATCAGGTATCTAGTCATACTTAAATCTTTGATTAGGGCAGTTTCAGCATAGGATTTTTACATCAGTGTGCCTTTCAAAGTCCCTGTTTCACTATAACAGGAATGCAACAATGTAAACCAGAAATGAGACAGATGTTTATGTGCATCTCCCACAGCCAAGGCAGCTAACAAAATATATCTGAAACCCATTTGGTGATCTAACTGGAAACTCTGCCAACACTGAGACTATTAAGGATGCATCTATAATATCACAGAGGTACTTTGACAACAGAAAGGAAAGAAGTATTTTTATTCCCTAATATTAATAATCTGATTTTTTTAAAGTGAAGAAGCTGCATGGAAGCTATCTAGGAAAAAAAGCTGAAGCCTTAGTGCAAGAATAAAACAAAGCAGACTTCAATTTAACTCTCCTCAATGAGCCATCAAGTTAAAATTGTTTGAAACATGAAGTAAAACCAAACACCTGAGCTGGTAGCAGACAAAAGTAAGACCTCACTCAACAGTCAAACAGCAAATGATGTCCTATGAGAGACAGCAGGGGACAAGGCACATGGAGTAATAGCTAAAAGCTACTGTGCAATCCCTCCTGCAAGAATTTTCACAGTTAACTTTTTAACAAAGAAACGTCTTTATGAACAAACCCAACTGCTTCCAAAATATTGTGACATATGGTTTTACTTTCAGTGTACATTAAGCATGACCTATTTAAAGAGCAAGAAACTAATTCACCCAGCTTCCATACCTCACCAACAGTCCCTGAATGCTACAAGAGACACCAAAAAAGACAAATAAAAGACAAAGACAGAAAATTTTCTAAGGCAGAAACACAATAATTCAGAAGTGCTTTCAGTGTAGTAACTGTAATAATTACTGCGTAGCAACTAATGCCCTCTGAAGAATGTCAAGTTTATAAAATCTGCTATTGTATGCAGAAGCCCAAGCAGGGAGCCAGTCTAATATGAATTAAGGCTACAAAACAGACCTGGATTTGGCAGAATTCACTACAGCAGAAAAACAAAGTAAAGCCCAGCTCATGTAGAAGAAACACCAAATTAAATGCTAAATCACTCCATCACCAGTTTCTCTCTCTTCTGCAAGTCCATCTTCAGCTTGAAAAACAAAAGTTACCACCACTCTTTACCAAGAAGAAATAGACTAATCTGTGAAAAAAAAATTTACCTAGAAGCAGAAACATAGGCAATAAAATCATTTTCCACTTCTGTTTTCCCGTATAGGTCCAATCAGCCCAAGAAGCAGCAGCAGCAGCACACGTAGCCACGTTAGTCTCCATTTTCTGACTAAACAGAGACCTGAAGTTTTCATCGTTTATATAAACAGAAAGTTCTTTCAGCCCCATGCAAACATACTCTTTAAAACAGTCACATGGTCATGAAGCCACAGCACAGAAATGGAAAAACCCAAATCACCCCACTGTAGGTGACCTTATGCTGGTGGGTAAAAAAAATCAAGTGCGCATGTCAGCAAAAATAGTTATTTATCCATCTTCCATCTTTTTTTTTTAATCCCTTCTCCTTTCTGCTCCTAGCAGGAGACTACCAAGGCTGCCTCATACAAAGAACACTCAGACCTCTGCAATTCTGATGCTGAGCATAGATGTCTCCTCTAGTTGCTCTCCCCTCTTAAAAAAATGGAAGCTTGAAGAGGAGTGTAGGGAAAAACAACCATGAATGCATCAAAACAGCTGAGATGGGGGAGAAAAGTGAAGATGTGTGCAGCAAGACAAACTCAGGAAGAAGCAGAAAGGGCACACATGGGCTGAAGAGCATGTAGCAACACATCAGGGAAGGTGCAGGCTGCCGGCGTGGCCGTGAGGCAGCTCGTACTCAGCTGTTGCAGATGGCTCCACGCTTTAAAAATTTCTTACCCCAGTGCTGCTACCTGCTCTAAGCACCACTCCAAAGAAAAGAAAAGAAAAAATAAAGGGGGGGGGGGGGGGGGGGGGGGGGGGAAGGGGGAAAGAGTGAAGGGAGCTCTGGAGGTGGCAGGTACAGAAAGAATCAGAAATTGGTGGGGGTTGGAAGAGACCTCCAGAAATTATCTAGTGCAACCTGCCTGATAAAGCAGGGTCACCCAGGTCAGGTTGCCCAAGATCATTATCCAGGCAGGCTGGGAATCTCTCCAGAGAAGACTCCACAGCCTCTCTGTGCAGCCTGTTCCAGTGTTCCAAAGAAGAATGTTGCAGGGCTAGGGATAAACACTTAAATTTAACCTAGAATAGCAACAATAAAAAGCTCTAGCTTGTCAGGGGGTTGACAAGGCAAAGAAGGTTCCTTAGAGTGTGATTTCTCTACAATGCTTCAACCTAACAATAGCATGGGTTTCCAGGTGACATGGGTACAGCTTGCAGTTAGGCAGTAGAGGTAGCCACTTCCCTTCTTCTACTGTATACTTTAAAATGTCATCAAACCAAAGGCCTGAAAATGGATGACCCAAAGCACAAGTTCATAGACTTCATTACAGAAGACGTGAGCAGGAATTTCCAACCTCACAGTATTCACTGTCAAATGGAAGCAAACAGTCAATGGAGATTAGAGGTCCCTTCCTCTGAGTTTCCCAGAGTTTGCAAACATCCAGCACTAGTGGTGAGACGTGCCCAGACACACAAATCTATTTGATATACATCCCGTTTCTGGGTTGCTGCTGCTGTTCTTCCTTCTGTAAGACAGATCACAGCAACTGAGAATTTTTATGAAGTCTGTTGACTTACAGCACAACCCTATTGCCAGCACCTCATGCTTCAAGTTCTAAGACTTTAAAAATATTCATGGAAAGTATTTAAAAGTGTAGTAATCACATAGCAGACACCATTGAATAAAAGCTGTTTTCAAGAAGCACTTCCAAACAAAAGCTCTGCCAAGCACTTGCTATAGCAGCCTTGAATACATGTACCTCAGACTGCAGAAGCACAGATTACAGCACTAGCCTTCACTATGGCATATTCTGACACCAGAAGTAACAGCCCACTAGAATAGTTCTATTGATCCTATCAAGTAAACACAGACATCTCCCTCCCTACAGCAAAAATATCAATTACTCTGGGAGATGAGGAATGCAGCAGCAGACATGTGGAACAGAACATCATATTTTCAATTCTTACATATAAACCTGTCAACAGAAATTGATTGAATTCACAGAGTTGTTGTTTGGGTTTTTTTCCACTTTGATGCACTGATCCTGGTAGGGTGAATTTCTGCATTACCTGGTTCAACGTTGGAAAAGCACTGCTTTTACAATTCTCCTCTTCAGTGCTACATCTTCCGTTCCAAAGTGACAACACAGAGTTCCAGCTCCTTCCCAAATAACTCTTTGTGATTTCATGCAGACAAGAGGTGAATTTCCCTTTTTTTTTTTTTTTTTTAATTTTTTACTCTTTTAGATCTCACTATTACTCATCTTAGAGTGAAGATAAAATGAACACTCTTACTGGTTTGCCTGCTACATTTTCATTTGTAACCTGAGGAAAATGATTGGTCTAGGGCTGAGATGGACCTGTCTACTGGATATAAGAAATTTAAATAAAGGATGCCTAAATTTTTCTATTTTTCATTATTTTTTTCTCATTCTGTAAGTTTTGATAAATTTTTGTTGTTTTTGTTTGCTAAGTTTTGTTTGCAATAGTTTCTTGGTATGACAGGGCAAATCTTCCCCGAGAAGTCCGAGTTGCTTTTAATTATTTAAATAAACATTCTGTCTCACTGTTTAAAGTCTAGGAAAAATAGTAGCAGGCAGAAAACAAATGCAGGAAAGCAAGGTGGTTGCAGATGTACCTCAGCTAATCTAATGGAAGTCAGATATGACTGAGGGGGAACGCGTGTGAGCACTGAAGTGTTTTTAACACGTGTGGGTTTAGGAAACCCACATTTATACTGGGCTATGAAGGGGAAAAGAACAAATCAAAGATTTCACAACGTTCTCCTGCCATGCACGAGCTCAAATACCAGACAAACTAAATTTTAGTTGGGGGAGAAAAAAAAGTTAAAATCACACAATCATAGAACTGTTTGGGTTGGAAAGGACTTTTAAAAGTCATATAGACCCTTGCAGTTAGCAGGGACATCTTCAAATAGAGCAGATTGCTCAGAGCCTCATCCAATCTCACCTTGAATGTTTCCAGGGATGGGGCATCCATCACCTCTCTGGGCAACCTCTGACAGTGTTTCACCACCCTCAGCATACAAAATTTCTTCCTTATCACTAATCTGAACATCCCACTTGAATTTAAAACCATGACTCCCTTTTACATCACAACAGGCCCTGCAAAAAGTCTAACACCATCTTATACCACCCGCCCCAAAAGGCTGCAATAAGGTCTCCCCAGAGCCTTCTCTTCTCCAGGATGAACAACTCCAACTTCCTCAGCCTGTCCTCACAGAAAAGGTGTTCCGTCCCTATGATCATTTCTGTGGCCTCCTCTGGATGTGCTCTAACAGGTTCATCACCTTCCATAGCTGCACAACGTACTCCTCATGAGGGCTCACCAAAGCAGAGGGGCAAAATCCTCTTCTTCAAAAGGCTGGCCACAAAATTGAAGTCTATTCATATGCCTTAGTATGAGCTTTCACAATACAGTTTCTTCTTTCTCCCCACAACAGTCATAATATGATTGTAGCTGCAAATTTCAAGTACATCTTAACTGAACTAATCAATATTGATGTAAATTTACTGCCTGAAATCCAACCAAAACTTGTATTTCAGTCTGACGCTGAGTTTTCAGCCTTCTGCTTTACAGATTCCCCAAGTTTTCTACCCAAATTTCTCTCTCAACACTTTAGAACTACTATAAACTTGCTGCTCTTTCTTACAGACTTGAACAGAACTTGCCTAATCCCCTACCCCTTCCCACAAGTGGGTCAAGGCCTATTTGTCTGCCTGTTTTCTAGATGACAAGTTGAGAGCTTTAAAGTCCTGGGGCCACTGCAAATGTAGCCTTTCGCTATAGCTTGCAGGTGTGACCCAGAGCCTTGTTCCTTACCAGACTCAAGGGGAAAGGCCAGCTTGCCTTGTCCCAGCTTGCCTTGTCTGTGTGTTTATGTTCAAAACCAAATAGAACTACACACAACCACCATGCATGGTAGCTCTGCCAGGTTTGAACAACTCAGACCAGGATTTCTGAGCACAAGTTTCTCATTTCCAGTTGCATTTGCTGCACCTTGCTCTTTTTCTGGGTTTTGGTGTTTTTTTTACCGTGTCCCAATCTGACTTACACAAGGAAAATCAGTATTAAGAAAAATCTTTTGTGCATCAAAGCACAACATGGCAGACCTTGTAGTGTTATGGTTTTGAAGCCAAATTTAAATCAAACACATGAAAATATACAATGGGTGCTTTTATTTATTGAGTCCAGATGTAGCTCTGAAAAGAGCTTTATAGTTTTAGATGTCCCCCCCATCGAGTGTTTTTCAGTTGACAGTTCAGAAGGGCATATGGCACTGCTTAAATAGCTTCCAGGATTTTCAGCTTGACAGCAACAACACAGCAATGCTGAGTACAAATCTGAGCTTTTCCCAGTTTGAGAGAAGACAGCCATTGCCCACTTCTCCCAGAGGCAAAATTACTCTCTGCACTTAGTTTTATTTTCCTCTGTGCCGAAACTCTACATTATTTAACATGGAAAAAAAATATTTTTCCATCAATTAAATGCACTCCTTTTCTTAAATAAAATGTGTATGCACAACAAAGCTTTTCCTTACCAGCTTCTCCCTAAATGCCTCACTGTTTGGCTCTCCAGTAGATTTGAAAGGGATGGAGGAGGCGCCTGCTAGACATCCAGACAAGCAAACAGATTTCCTGCTCTATAAACAAGTGACAAGATGCAAAAAAAGCCTCACCACTGCTTACGATGAAGCAGTTATGTTGGTCCCTTGCCTACCACAGGCTTGCTAGGATTCACAAATAAGAAGTGTTACATAAACTGCACCATGATGCTATAAATGAAGTCCTTCCTATTGGTGTATCTGCCTGACAGCCACATCTCATCAGGCTGTGAGATGACTTCAGTTATGTGAGTGTGACTGAGTACTGGACCAGGCTAACCAGAGAGGTTGTGAGGTCTCTTTCTCCCTAGGGATTCCAAACTCGCCAGTTCTGGGTGACCCTGCTTTAGCACAGGGGGTTGGACTAGGCGATCTCCAGAGGCTTCCTCCACCCCCCATCACTCTGATATCAAATCAGTGTCCTAAGGGCCACCAGGAGGAGGACTGGTAGTGGCTGAGGACCAGACATACAAAGCTTTAAGCATACAAAGTAGTGGGTTTTATGGCCTGAAACCATGGATTTTATAAATACAGTGGATCCAGCCATTGTTACTTATCTGGCATGATTTGTGAGCACTACAATAAGATTTTAAAGCTATGTCCTGCTTCTGTCTACACAACTCAGCAACTGGTAAATGAACTAATCCATCCAAACTGGCCTGGAAGAGATTTTCTAAACAGCTTTTATCAGCTGTGTCCAGAAACTGTTGGCAAATCGTCCCATTTCCATAGTATTGTCTCCAAATGAAGGTCAGCATGAAAAGGTAGCTGCAGGACACAATAAAGCAAATGCCACTGCCATAATTTGCAATGCGGTGACCTTTGTTTTTAGCTTTTGTCCTGTATATTTTTTGTATCTCACAAATACTGGAGTGGGAAGCTCTGCAGCAGTGACTACATCATGACTGAAAAGAGACACTTGGCAAATTTCACATGTGATTTGAACACAAACATAGAGGCCAACTACACTAAGTGTTCAACACAGTAGAAGAAACATGGCAAGAAGTATTTTCTCAGGAACATGGACTGCAAATCCTCTGGCTTCAGTGATCTATTCATCCACAGCAGCTGAGAATGATACCAAAACATGCCTCATACAGCAGAGTTCAAGACAATCCAACAGTTGCTCCTGTTCGGTTATCTAGCAGTCTACAGCAAACACTTCACATTTTGGATGAGGACTCTCTGCTGCTGGAACATGCACACCCTCCTCTGCTTACTTCAAGGAATTCACTAACACTTGCTTCTCAAATGGATATGAAAAGGAAATGTGTAAAATTGTTTTCCATCACTCCAGATTTCTTTTTTTTTTTTTTTCCCCTTTAACAGACTAAATAATAGAAACAATCATCTAGAGCCTCAGGTGCATGTCATTGCCTCTTTTCCTTAGGACTGTCCTTAGCATCCCAAAATACTCAGAATGGCTTCTGAAATTCAAGTCAAAATAGAAATCAGACAATACATAGGTAAACCCAAAGAAATTAAAGGACTTAAAAGCAGACTTTTTGCTGTGCTCACTGTTGTCCCTCTGGTTTCCAAACACCAAGCCAGCAGCTTTTTGAGCTGTAACAAGTTCTGTACATCTGCTCACTGATAAAAGCATATTTCTGTCACCTCTTCACAGACCTACTTTCTGCACTGCTCAGCACTATCTGTGTGCCTGGGTCAGGCACAATAATCTTTCTCCTCTCAAAGGACCACTACCCAGAAGGCAGGAAACCCCACCCTGTCGACGGCTCAGCCATAGCCTGAGCGAAGGCCCAGGACACAAACTGTTTAATATGTTAATGTCATCAGTCAGACACAATCCACAGACATCTGGCACTTCTCTACATCAGTGTCCTTCCAAGATAAAAAGCCTTACAAATTCAAATCAATATTTTAACTACTGCATTAAATTAGCACCTTTCTGTTTCACATCTAATCCCAACTGTTTTCTGTCCTCAAACTGACCTGCCTGGGGAAGTGATCTCAACACCATATGCCACTGCTTACCCAAGCCAAGCCAGCTCACTTGTTTGTCCTTGTCAATACCAGGGCACAGAAATCTGCTAGGCATTTGCTAGCAGCAACCTCCTAACCAACGTATTTAATACAGTACAGCCAGGCAGATTTTTGTGCTGGGAACGGCAGACATAGTCATTGATCTCCAAAATTCAGAACAGCGTTCTCTGAATCAGAGACATACTGGTACCTTCAGGACACCTGCCACAAGCCAGCTTGGAGGAAGATGGTCAATTTTATTTCTCGTCTTCATCCAGTATTAATGAACACAGTTGGCAAACCCAAAAATCACAGCATGTACCCAGCGTTTCCTTCTCTTTTAAGCCAAGAATCTCATAAAAATCATAAAGGAAGATCACTTCCACTTTCAAAGACTCCATAATTCACTGCAGCAAGTCCACAAAAGCCTCAGTCTCTTAAAAACAAACTACTTAGACCCCATCTCATTAACAAATAAACCACAATGCCATTTAGTGTGTGCAAGCATTGCTTTTCTCTCAGTGAATGAGCTTTGAAAATTCAAAAGGGAAGCAACTTCAGGAGCAGAGATTACTCTTACTCATTAAAAAAAAAAAAAAAGCAGTAATACACTGCCTGCAGGCATTAGTATCTTCAAAATCAGTACAGCTTAAGAAACATTATTAATCACAGAAGATGCACAAGCTCGAGAACACACAATAAATTTGTCAAAAATCTTCACAGTCAAATGATGAGGCACTTTGGATCGAGCACATCACTACATCGTTTCAGCAATGAAAGCCCAGCATGAGCACAGACAAAAGAACAGAACTGCCTGGAAGATAAATTGCAAGAGGAATTAAGAGGACTAAGAAGAAACATGAACAATAACTATCTGGAGAATGTTAAGTATATCTGAAAGGGATACATATGGGAGAGGTAGCACATCCATAAAAACAATGGTTTTCAACTCAATTTGCAGAACACAGCAGAGATTAAGGAAGGTGCAATGCACGGGTCAGAAAAACAAACCGAGCATCAAACCTCAAGTTGAAGTAGTCATCCACGCTTCCCTGAAGACTGCACAATAGGAACTCCAGTGCATTATCAGAGAATTACAGAACAGTCTGGGTTGAAAGGGACTTTGAATACCATCTACTTCCAATCCCCCTGCCATGGGCAGCGACACCTTCCACTAGACCAGGCTGCTCAAAGCCCCGTCCAACCTGACCTCAAACAATTCCAGGGATGGGCCAGGTTGGATGGCCTTTGAGCAATCTGATTCTACCCACTGATTTTAAGATAGTTCTCACAGTACTTTCCAGCTTATACTCTGTGTCTGCACTCTGAACAAGGAAGGAAGAGAGATTTGGGTCAGGACATTCTTCTGATGAAGATGCAGAACACAAACCTCAAACAAAGGACAGCAAAGCATTAAGGTATGATGAATCCATTTGCAAATAATAGCTCAACTGGTTTTTTTTCTTCTCCTACTGAGAATATTTATTTTTCTCTTGTTATTTACTATCCATTCAATATTCAAACAATTAAGGACAGACACATGTCCATGAGACAGTCCCTACAAGAGGTCATTGACCCTTTCACATGTTTAAAATCACTACAATTATTAAAAGACCAAAGGACACATTTCAACCCTTTCAAAGTTCCTTGCAGGTATTAGGACCAAAAATTGAGTCCAATTTTGAAAGAAATGATGTTAAAATGCTTATTTTTCAGCCTTGTTTCCCTCCCTCTATAATTTAACCCAACACTGCATTAATGATTTGCAGTACACTAGTAACTTGCTATTGGGTTTTGTGAAGCATTAGGCTTTATTTACAGGAGACTTCAAACATATGTTTTAACAACACTTATTCATCTCTGCTTAAATGCAGTTCAAGCATGATGTGTGAAGCCAAAACATGTATTTAAAGAAGACTCATGAAGCTGAGTAGCCTGCCAATCATCTTCATCCTGTCAGAAGCAGCTTACCCTGACCTATATTGGAAGCACGTATTTTTAAAATGATTGCTCTGTTTTTTGTGGGAGAAACTAAGACTATCCTCTAGTAGCATTCTCAAGCATTCAATGTGTTTCCTCCCTCCTCGGGGATTAGTTTCTGGACTGGCACATCATAACACCTCTCTGAGAGTCAAAGAGAAGTCATTTAAATCTCCAGTTACAACATCAAAAAGAAAATCTTCAACCAAAATCTGTGTATTTACAGCTAATTTTCTTCATTCACTAGCAAAATGTACACAGCCTTGGATATATTATTTGTGGATTGTTTCTCCCTTTAATCTTAAATTCAGATTAAATTAGTACTTTCAAGAAACCCAGAGAGACTTCTCGTTAAAGGAAAATCTGCCATGGCTATGAGCTTGAAGGCAAAACTCAGGGAGAGAAATATCTGGTCTCCTTTTAATTTTGTATGCTGGTAGCACATGTCAAAAACAAGTTCCCTGAATTAAGAACATTGAAGTTGTGGCTTTTAAAATATAGGCAGTTGTATAAATCAGCAAAATGCAACACTATTTTTTCTTCCACTGAAGAGATACTATTAGAATATGAAACACAAGTAGTTACTGTGTGTTGGTAAGGAGCAGCAAGAGATGGTAAGGCATTCATCTTGGAAAGATGTCAGGGATACGTATCCTGTCCAGAAACAACCAGATTTTATTATATTTTCCTGAATACTTTGGGGTTTTTCCCTCCTTCTCCTTCAGAAATTAAGTTCTGGAAAAATCCAGCTCCTCCATGTTTCTCCACATACTTCACATATCCCAGCTCCTCTCAGCACCTACCAGGCAGTCTTTGGGTGAGAGACTGTGGGTGCAGCTCACAACCTCATTCTGCTTTGGGTGGAGATGGGGGACAGTGGCAGCTCTGCAGTGCCACCGCTACAAGTTAAGGAAGCACACAGAGTGCTTTGGGTTGGAAGGGCCCTTTATAGGTTATCCAAGCCCCCTGCATTAGGCAAGGCCATCTTCAACTAGAGAAGGTTGCTCAGAGCCCCCTGCAACCTCACAAGGACTGGTTTCAGGGATGAGCATCTACCAACTCTCTGGGCAACCTGGGCCAGTATTTCTTCCTTATATCTAGTCTGAATCTCCCCTCTTTTTTACATCCTGCTTTGCAAATGGAAGGGCTGAACAGGGATGCTGCACCTCCTTGGCCTTCACCTCTGTTCCCACCTGTGACTCCCTATTCAACATCTCTCACTGGCTCACACTCCCCCAGACCATTCCAACAGCTGCTGGGCTTTGGAGTGAGGAAATGAAGCGAGCAGCAGCAAGGACACCAAGCTCAGCCCCAAATGTTTCAAGTGCTGTTCTGGTACAGCTGTATTGGGTCACCAAGCGGGCATGTGAGCAGCATAATCACAGAAGAGGGGAGAGGGTTATTAAAGCAAAGAGGGTTGTAATAGAGGGGCTGGGCTGCAACATAGCAGTCACCTCCTACAGGCAACACCCTGGCAGGGCTGCACACAGTTCTTGCCATCCATGTGAAACAGGAACTGCCTGCAGCACTGAAGCCAATAAAATAAAACTCAAATGCTTTTCCTTGTGGAGAATCCCGATTTCTGTTTCCTATGACTCATCTGCAAAAATCAAAACCTCCAGTGCTAAACAAGATGACAGAAGTAGAGGGAAATTATTACTGAAAAGGCAAAATGTCATCTCTAGACATGTTGAAATGCCAACACCTAAGCCTAAAACATCAAGGCAGAGAAAGTAATTAAAAGGAAAAAAAAAACCAACCACCCTCCCTGCACTTTATATGAGAATCACAGAATGGTGAGGGTTGGAAGGGACCTCAGGAGATCATCTAGTCCAACACCCCTGCCAAAGCAGGGTCATCCAAAGCAGCTTGCCCAGGATCAGTGTCCAGTCAAATTTGGTATCTCTCCGGAGAGGGAGCCTCCACAACCTCTCTGGGCAGGCTGGTCCAGTATTCTAGCACCCTCACAAGAAGGAACATTTTTCCTTCTGTTTAGGTGGGAGTTTCATGTGTTCCAGTTTGTGCTCACTGTCCCTTGTCTTGTCATTGGACACCACTGAAAAGTTTCTGGCCCCACCCTCTCACTTCTGGTCCTTTAGGTATTTATCAGGATTGGTAAGATCCCCTCTCAATCTTCTCTTCTCCAAGCTGAACAACCCCAGGTCTTTCAGCCTCTCCTCATCAGAGAGCTGCTCCAACAAGCACCCAGCCAGGGTAGCACAGGTGTCACCCTAAAAAGCACTGGCAGATATCAAAATTCAGACAAAGGGTGAGACACTGACCAAACACTCAAGGCTTTTAGAGGTAACAACTTCAAACCATTTGCTTCATATGCAGGATCTGCCCGAGAGCCAGGACTTCTCAGTTCTGCAAGTGCCTGAGACAAGCAGGCTCTAAAGGAAAGGTTCTTATCTGTACGAGAGCTAAATATTGAGGTGAAAGAGCTGCTTTCCCGCTATAGTTTTAATCCTCTTCCGTTGTTTCTTCCAGTAAACAGAAATAAAATAAAAAATAAAACTAAAATAAACAAAAGGTTTGTTGGTTGAAAAAATATTTACATGAATTCAATTACAAAATAAACATCCACTGCCAAGTAAAGCTTAGGGATTATACATGGTATCTTAACCACTAACTTCGACATTTCCTTTCCGTTTGGTTTGTTCAAGGTAGCTTCAAAGATAAATAGTTGAGGCATCCTGAGGAAACCCATTTCCAGGCTTCCACAGGCAGTCACAGCTGTTCTAACGTATCAGAATCTCTGTGCTTGGCCAGTAATTGGGTTCTCCTACACGACACCAATTTTAAGGGGAGAAAAGCAAGCAGCTCTTCAGGCATACTTGCAACCTCCTGTTCCCAAGCTGATCTACCTGGGCTAACAAACCTAATTAACATTGACAGGGACCTAAATTATACCTTTTCTCCTCAGCATGAAGCTACAGGACCATAGCCAGATTGTGACACAACCCTTATAACACACTTGGATCTAGCTGCGTTGCCATCCACCATCCCTGTGCTACGGAACTCCCTCAACCACTGCATTTGCAATCCCTTTGGCACTTTATATAGCACAGAGCAGGAAGGAATACCCCAACCGATGCAGCCTTTTTCTCTGACAAAAAAAGTATCCCAGCCTGCATTTGCACAGAAGTAAACTGCCAAGCTTTACCCATCGCAGATATTTAGTGACAAAAATACAGTCTAGCACAGGTCATTCTTCCATACTGATATTTTTTTCTGACAAAGCAAAATCCTGAAGTATTTTAAAGCCAAAACCAAAATAATTTCATTTTCAAACAGTCTGACTGAAAAGTCCATCAAAACCAGCTCTCCTTTTCTTTTTAATACTGAAGTTTTAAATCATTTTAGAACCATGACCATTTACAAAAACAATGAGGGCAGGAAAGTAAAACCATGTGTGGAGTGAGAAAAATATTTCTCTACTCTTTTCCACAGATCTGGCCCCAGACATGAAACAAGGGTAACAAAGACAAATCTCAATAGAACTTTAATCTGCCAGTCATATTTGGTTTGGAAGTCAAGCAGTCACCCCGCCCAAAGGGTTTCCCTGAATAAAAATTCTCATCACTATGATTATCCACCACAGTCATCACAGTCTGCTTTCAGTCAGCAGTAGAACATATTGGGTGTTTCAGCTTTTAGAACTGCCATTTTTCTATACTATTTAAAAATCAAAACACGTACGAAACCAGGAGGCATTTGCCACTGAAGAGTTTCCCTCTTTTGCTGATCTGTTCCAGGTTTCACACTGTATGGTTTATATACAGCCAAACTGAACTTGAGAACACATGTTAAAACCAATTGGGAACTATAATTTGGAGAAGACTGAAAATTTACAGCTATCTTTTATTTGAAAACAGCTCATCAAGCATTTGTAGACTCTCTAACTCAATTTTGCAGGTAGCACATTGTCTTGTGGTTGGAGGAGAAAAACTGGTTTGGGCTTAAAAATTTGGGTTTGGTTTTTAAATTCTCAAAACTTCAGCTGGTTTCTATAATAGTTTTAACTGGTGATAGGAGATCTTTGCTTTGGAAATGGTCTTTGGTCTGAGTTTGAAACAGTCTCTACAAGCTGAAGCAGGGAGAAGTTTAAATATCAGGCTACGTCTATAGCAAACTATTTGTTTCCTGCCACCCTGTATTGCAGTTCTTGCCAGGTAAAGCTTGCTGTACATATTTTGGTATTGGCACTAAGCTTCATGATGGCTGCTTGCTGGAGCCTAAGTGCTTTTTAAAGCACCCCTCAAATATCTATCTCCTGGAATCCCTCCTGCAAAAATGTTATCTTCTAATTAAGTGGAAAGCAACTTCCTCTAGCAATGAAATGTGATTCATTTTCCTATATGCCCACCTCTTCATCTCTAAATAAAGCTTTCCGCCTGTACACAATTCATGACCAAACATATAATGCCAAGGCTAGAGTCATAAAGAGCCTAATGAGCAAAACAAGCTGCAATCAGACCCACTGGCATGTACCCACAGGAGGCTGAAAAAGCAGTTGCTGTTTATTTTATACTATGCAAAAAAAGGCACAGACCAGAAGGATCAAGCTCTTACATTAAACCACGATGCAAGACAACAACAAAGAATCATAGAATGGTTTAGGGTGAAGGGACCTTAAAGATAATCTAGTTCCATGCTCCCTGACATGAGCAGGGACACATCCCACATCCACAGCCTCTCTGGGCAATCTGTTCCAGTGCCTCACCACTGATGTCTAATCTAAATCTGACTTCCAGTTTGAAGCCATTACCACTCACCCCATTACTTTGTAAAACAGAGACCATCAGGAGCTACCCTGGAAGCCCCATTCAAATACTGAAGGCCACAATGAGGTTTTCTGGGAGCCTTCTCCAGTCTGAACAATCCCAACTCTCTTATCCTGTCTTCATAGGAGATGTGCTCCAGCCCTCTGATCATCTTCGTGGCCTCCTCTGGTCCCACTCGAACAGTTCCACGTCTCTCATATGTTGAGGGCTCCAGAACTGAACTGCTGTCACACACTGTGTTTTTCCTGACATTCTAACAGCAATTAATAGCATCAGCACGTATTAGCTTTACAAACAACTCACTTTATCGCACAAATATTATCATCCATGAGCCAGGCGATGAGCTATCATATAGCACAATGCTAATTTGCCAACAGACAATAACCTGAATCCAGCACCACTTTCCTGTGCAGTTATCAGTAAATGACAGCCGTCTGGACTGACTCATGATACAGTGATCTGAAGAACAACATAACTTATCTTTTCTTAAAGAAACCAGCCACTTATGATGAGCCAATTCAACTATTTAAAGTTTCCTAACATGAGGGTACAAACAGGGAGAAGTTCCAACACTCAACCCTCTCACAGCAGTTCTCTCAATCCCAGGCAGTCTGATGCAATGTGAAATAGGAATTGCAGCAGTTTTGACTCAGATGTGTTTTGTCTGCTTTCATGGAAGAATTTAACCACATTCAGTTACTTAATTGCAGTATAAAATGAAGTGTGGTGGGTTTTTTTTCTGAGACAGCCTGAATTCAAATGTCTCTGGAGTGTGGGGTTCCTGTATGGCACACAAAATTGTTTTTAGTCCTACATTTATTTTCCTATTTTTGAAAACAAAACCAAACCCCCCAAATATTTAACTACAGAAAGAACGTCTGAGCAACGCGTTAGGCACAGCTAATTCTAAATACACCTACAGACCGCTACATGTAGAAAAGCAAAGGGGAGGACACTTACAGAATTGCAGACTGAGGCTCAGAAAGGCTAATAAGGCTGCCAAAGCCAGCAAGATCAGAAAGCGGTTTCGGAAAAGCATTATTATTTGTTCTGCTTCCTCTTCATGGTTTCATCTTCATATATCAACAGTGCCTGCAAACAACAAAACCTTGGTGAATATACTTCAGATGTGGCAGCTCTAGCACAGAAAACTTGACAAGTTATTTTTTAAAGGCAAAAATGTGAAACAATTCAATTTGGCAGCAACACTATCAATAAATTGCCCTCACTCTACTGATGAGAGAAACTCTATTTCCACAAGTAAATTTTAAAAAAATAAATAAATGGCCATTTCCCTTAAAATTAAGCTTTTTTCCTTCTGCTAATACGGGGTTAATGCTCATGTCATAACATG
Organism: Dryobates pubescens; assembly: GCF_014839835.1. Classification (NCBI taxonomy): domain Eukaryota; kingdom Metazoa; phylum Chordata; class Aves; order Piciformes; family Picidae; genus Dryobates; species Dryobates pubescens. Next base: position 10,640,818 of record NC_071643.1, read on the forward strand.
GTCAACAGTTCATTAACAAAAGCCTCTTGTTCCTGTGCAGAGCAAACCGTAACAAAAACATTACTTAAGGGCTCTCAAGAGCAATTTGGTAAATCATCCCTAGAAACAAAATAATCCCATGACACATTTAATCAGTTCACACACACACACTTTTAAATGCAGGTTAAAAGTTGGTTTCTCTACCTAGTGGCCCTTTTACTGATGAAGGGTAAGAAAAATTTACCAATGTCATTATGCAGAGAATGGAAAAGTATACTGTTTTAAGATTAACACATGGAATAGTTCTGTGTAACAATATTTTTAGGCAACTGTTTTGATGAGGATGAGGATCAGAACAGTATTTTTAAATCAACAATATTTAAATTTTAAAAAAGACAGACAAAAATACCCCAGCCCTCTCCTGAAAATACCCAGACAAGCAGCACAATCAGTCAAAACCACACTTTTCCTTGTAGAATCACTTCCCGAGGTGTGTGAAATTGCCAAAGCGCCCTGTTTTCACAGATGTCCATTTTCCACTGGAAAACAGCTCTATGCAGAGGGTGGGTGGCAGGGGGGTGAGGGGGTTGCTTTCACACACATTCTTTTTGTCAAAAAAAACAGCTGCTGTTAGATGCCAAGAGATGCCTTTTCCCAGTGCTGACAGCATGTTGCAGGAAATTGGTAAATCTTGAAAAGAATCTTCTGAGATTCCCAGATCCTTTGAACTTCGCTCTATGATGCACATCTAAAACACATCCACAGAAAATAACCTTTTCCCCGCCACCCCCACCATTTCGTTTTGCCCCAGCACTTATTTGCTCACCAGAAGTGAGCTCTCTTGCTTCCTTCCTGCTTGTGAGAATGAAAAGGCTTACGTAGGCATGTAATTAACATGCATTTATCATAACTCTTCTGTACTGCAGAAAATATCCATCTTTTTCTAGATTTTAATCTCTGCCCCTGAGAACTGATAAGCCATGTAAAAATCTCAGTCCCAAAATTCTGATTTTTCTCTTCCCCAATTAATTTTCTCATTAGTATTTGAAAATGGCTCATGAATCACTTAACATATTTTATCTATTGTGGTCAGTCATCAGAAGAGTTGTGGGATCTACAAGTTGGCCCAAGCAAAGACCCAGAGTGTAAGTGTTGATATTCCAGAAACTAAGGCAGTGGGACCTACAGTAAGTGAAAGGAATTATGCATGTGTTTTGCAAGACTGAGGTCTTTCCATCTGATTTTACTTGGAGACTTACCTTTACAGCTGCTGGAGACAGTGGAAAAATGGAAAGAACTAGCAATGCTGAGAAGCAAGAAACCAGAGCTATTACAGCGTTTTTCCAAAATGCCAATAGCACCATAAATGGCATGTGCAGGAAGTAATAAAATTAAGATAAAAGAAGAGAAACAGAAGGGATGATTTGAACAGTCTCAGTGCCACAAAATCATAGCTCAGCCTGGAACATCTTAGGGAAGAAGTACGCTGAAACTAAACTGAACAAAACCACTGAAACCAAACAAAGCTGAAGGGCAGAAAGTAGAAAGATTAGTGTATACAAAACATTATAGAGAGAGAATAAGGCAGTTTAACCAGACAGATGGAAGAACAGAAGGGAAACCACAGGAAAAAGCAAAATTAGACTTAGCAGGCAGGAGAAGGTAAAAATCTATTCAAAAACTCCTGGGAACAAGAGGTCTTGAGCATAATCTACACTCATTAATACTACTGCTGCATTAAAAAGTTGCCACAATAAAGGAAAAAGGGCAAGACTGGAAAAAAAGGAGCTTATACACACCTCAGATCAGCAAAATGTTTCAGAAAAAAAGCTTCATTCATCTTAAAGCTTAATTGCAAGCTCTGAAGTTGAAAAACATTCAGTTTAAAATGCAACATTCAAGAAATTATAAAGAAGGTGGGATGATTTTTCTTTTAAATATACTTTGGCCTGTTAATAAAAAAGTTGCACATTATGACAAATAGAACCAGCTCCTGTTGAGTAGCTGTAAAATAAAAGCCTGTCAATACAATCTGTCACCAGCTCCTACTTCATATCAAGCTACTGGGAATCAGGTGATGGTATGCAAGATGGAGTGCTGCAGCTTCTGCTCCTGTATTGACACATCAGAGACTCCCAGGGACAAGGGCAGGTAGCCAGCACTTATTCAGGGCAGGCAATACAAAAACCATTGTGAGCACTCATCGACGTGAGCACTTGTACACTAAAGAAGATAGAATTAAGCCAGGGCAGGGCTGGAAATAAAAAGCTAACCAACCTCATCTCCCCACAACATTATTCTTACATGGATCACAAAAAATCACAGCAAAACACGTTTTGGATCTTCAGAATATGCTACCACATTGCAAGAGGTTGCAGCGCACCTGCTGCTAACCTGACATTTACAGAACACTGATCTTTATCTATGTACGCTGCCCAGAGGCCAGAGTGCAGCTCACGTCCCAGCCTCACCATCTCCACGTTGTAAACTCTCGATACTCAAAGGTCAGCTCTATCACAACCGACACCACCACCTCACTGGTCTCCAGGTACAGGCCTTGGCTCTTTGCCTCAGAGGAAAGCAAGTAGCTACTGCATTTAAAAGCAAGTAAGCACCAAAACGCTGCAGAAGAAACAGAACTCAGCATTACAAGCAGCAAGTTTCTGGCAATGCCCTCTAACATGTCCTAGAAAAGCTGTGAATTTTGTTCATCCCCAAGAACAGGTCTTTTGCTCGTGACCAGAACAGCCTGAAGTTGCCCCAGGGGAAGTTTAGATTGGATTATCTGAAAAAATTTCTTCACTGAAAGCACTTGCACAGGCTGCCCAGGGAAGTGGTGGAGTCACCATCCCTGGAGGTATATAAAAGATGAGTAGGTGTGATGTTGATGGGCATAGTTTAGTGGTGGAGTTGGCAGTGTTGGGTTAATGGTTAGACCTGATGATCTTAAAAAAGGTCTTTTCCAAACAGATTCTGTGATTCTATAAATGCAGGAATTGATAGACCTACCAAACCACAAACTTACTGTAACTGACTGTCACTGCCTACATTTAGTCTGTGTCTGGGGCTAAACTACAGCAGTTGCCCTATGGCCCAGTGACCCCTCTGCAGTAGATACTGGAAAAGGAGAGGACCCTTATAGGTTGAAATGGAATAAAACTCAATGGAACAGTCAAGCTGATACCAATGTCAATAGAGAGTATACAATGTTATACTCAGTCCATCGAAGAAAGCAGCCCACAGAAGAAAGAGGCTCGGGGTCAGGAGGAGCCTGAGCAAGAGCAGAGGCCCAAGCAGGAAGCCCTCTTGTCCTCAGCAAGCTTCCCCTTTATGCTGAGCATGATGTTTATGGTCTGGGATACACCTGTAGCCAGCTCAGGTCAGCTGCTCTCGGTGACTCAGAACTGCTAACAGCCTGCAGACCACGCCTGGCCTGATTCTGTTGCAGCAAAACCAAGACAGAGACACACACAGCCGAGCCACTCTGAAGGACAGTCGTTACTAAAGCATCCTGTATCAAAATGCAGATAATGAAAGGCTGCTCCTGAGCCACCTTTTGCAGCATACTCGCCTACCCACAGACTTTTTCTTTTAAACAGGATCCAAAAGTTTCAGCTCATCAAAACACATCAGAATGACTCACAGCATTTAGAGCCCCCTCAGATCTCACCTCATCTCACAAGACGGTGCCAACACGTGCCAGTGTAAGGTGCCAGGCTATTGCACACTGACAAAAGGCCTGTGATTGCAGGCCAGGCCAGGGAGTCAGGACACTATAGCAAAGCCTCTGCTAGGCTCTTGGAAAAATCTGATCAAGCCATATTCTCCACTCCCGGCCGTTTCAGTGGAAAATTTTGTAACTCCCTAGCAATACCAGGAGAGTAGAACGGCTGCACAGAGCATGGGCTCAGCACGCAGCTCCCAGCAGACCAGCTGGCATGACTAACCTACTTTTTGTTGAGCAGTGGCTGAGTACTGCTCACATGGAACCTCCCCTCCGCGTCTCCTCCTCCTCTGCAAAATATAAAGATGACATTTTGTGCAGGGTTAACTAAACTCTTTGATTATTTTAACTCACACCCCAAAAATAACTTGATGTCAGTGCTTTTCAAAGTGCTTGTGTAGTTAGACAAGACACAAAACCATCCCTGCCAAACTTCTGGGCATTTGACTGATATTGCTACATCCTTTAAATCAGCCCTATCCATCTAGAATACAAACCTACTATCCAGCATGAAGCATAAGCACATTATTACACTGACTCACTATGACAGCCTAAATGAACTTACTTGATTAAAATAGCATGTCTACATAAATAATCAATAGTACTTTTCAAAGTCTGCCTCAATAAAAATCACTCTTTGTATCCTATACGGTACATCGAAATGACACTGCCTACTGAAACACTAACAAGCAAAAGTGGTCACCATGAAACAAGCGAACAGTAACAGTAAGTTTGCCTAAAAAGGAAGGTAGAATTAAGCCTGTACCTTGTTGTAATGTAACAACCCTTCTCCTACAGTAACTAACTATGTAACAAAGGCAGATAGAAATATATTTTGTAGCAAGAGCCTGAGAATGGGAAGAAGCACCCTGCAAACAACCTAAGCTGATTTGGAGTAGCATTCAGAGACAGTTTTAGAGTCACAGCAGAACACAAGGACTCACTTCCTAGTCTGACATCTGTACAATGCAGAGGAGAGTTTTTAATCGTAATTGCTTTTTGATGCATCTTTTAGCTTTTATCTACATCTGCAGGCTTATTTTCTGATAAAATCTATTTTGAAGACATTTGAAATAGTGACAGCTCCTGATACAATTATAATGAGGATTTCTGCCTTAAGTTTCATTTTAACTCATGATGCTGCATCAATTATTACCCAGCCATTTGGCAGCACACGACCAGGCAGGACATTTTTCATCTACTAAACCCTGCAAGTCCAGCATCCAGACATTCTCAGACAGCTAAAGAACTTCATACTCTTGTAATGAAAACTGTAGGAAACAAGTGTGTCAGCAAGTGGTGAAAGCCAAACCTTTTCTTTGGTGGTTCAAAGGATTTGCTTTTTTTGCTGCAGGAATGTGAAATAGCGGCTGGGATCTTGCGGTTATGACCGAATTGACCAGTGCTACAGAAACCTATGGCAAGCACCAGAAGAGAGAGTAAATGGGAACATTCAGCAGAACTAATTCCCTGGTCAGCACGACCTGCTTAGTTACTCATGCTTGTAATCATCACATTGAGAAAACCCTCACAAAAGCCCTGCAGCTAATGTCAGCAGTTTAAACTGGACACTTGATTCCTGTAGCACTGAAGTTGCATTTTGCATAACATCACGAAGTAACAAACATCTATGATGCTGTTAATCATAATTTTTCATCTTCCCCATCAGAAAGAAACAAGCATTCCTTTTTTTTTTTTTTTATTAAAGCATTTCTGAGAAATAGGTCACATCACTTGGTAAAAAAAAAAAAAAGGCAAAACACACACACACACCAGATCATCATTGAAAAAAAATTAATTTAAACCTGTTCAGTAATGGTACTCATGTTAGTCCACAGGAAACACAGACCCTGACTGTAAGTTCAAACAGGTCAGCAACCTCATTAAAAAAGTATGACGGTCAGGAAAGCAGTGGTAAATAAGGGCAGCATGTAAGTCATGAAGGGAAACAATAGGAAGCAGTACCTATTCAAGAAAGCATACCTCCAAGCTGATATGACTGAGAGGAGCCCTGCAGAGAAGGACTTGGGGTACTGGGTGGATGAAAAGCTGTAGAAGAGTTGGCAATGTGCACTTGCAACCCAGAAGCCAGCTGTACCCTGGGCTGCATCCCCAGAAGCATGGGTAGCAGATCATGGGAGAAGATTCTGGCTCCACTCTGGTTGAGACCCCACATGCAGTGCTGTACCCAGCTCTGAAGCCCCCAGCACAGGAAGTATGAGGACTTGTGGGGGCAGGTCCACAGGAGGCCACAGAAATGATTAAAGGGCTGGAACACCTCTCATATGAAGAAAGGCTGAGAGCTGGGATTGTTCTCCCTGAAGAGAAGGCTCCAAGGAGACCTTAACTGCAGCCTTTCAGTACTTAAAGACAGACTTTTTTATCAGGGCTTGTTGTGACAGAACAAGGGGTGATGGGTTTGAACTGAAAGAGGGGATATTTAGACTAGATACAAGGATGAATTTTTTTAATTTTTTTTTTTTTTTTTTTTAACACGGAGGGTGTGGACACACTGACAAAGGCTGCCCAGAGAGGTAGTAGGTGCCCCATCCCTGGAAACATTCCAGGTCAGGTTGGAGGGGGCTCTGATAAACCTGCTCTAATGGAAGATGCCGCTGCTGACAGCAGGGGGGGGACAGACCTTTAAGTGTCTCTTCCAACTCAAATGCTGATTCTGTTCTATGATTCTAAAAGGCTTTTCATGCCCCACATGGGCATGCTTATTGTCTAATGTAACTACAAAAAGAATCTGAATGCTAGGAAGCAGACAGAGAAGATGCTCCTTTGGTTGAGATACAACAGGTCTAAGAGTGGGCAGAACAAATAGTATGAGTCTTCATACAATATCTACTTACTAAGAGCATGAACGATTGATGACTGTGGTGAAGCCTTAAGTTTCTTAACAAATAAAACAAACACCTCTCAGAGTAGCCCTACATGTGATGACCATACAGATGTCCACACTTCTTTGCTTACTTTTTTTTTGCTGTTCTGGTCAAAAGTAAAGCTTAGCACCAGAACAAAAGACTTCTGACTTCATAACAAAGTGAGAAACTGAGCAGCAGAACTCAAAGTGTGAGCAGCAGACTACTGTACACAACAGTTGAACCACAGAGCATATTTTCAAATTACTTAACATTTTAGCATCCTAAAAAGTAACAACAAAGTTGGTAAAGGTTAATATATTTTAGTATTTAGACCATTAACATATCTGTATCTAGGTTTCTCTTTTCTCCCATTTCAAGTTTCTTCCTTATCAAGTCAGTTCTAAAATCCTCGTACCAGCCTGGCTGGTCTTGAGATGTGCAAAAGCTATTGAAAACAGCACAGCAGTATTGCCCAGCCCGCCAATGCAACCAAGAAAAGCTCTCACTTCATTAAAGCAAAGGGATCAAGCAGAGCTCAAACTCAAACAATTTTGTCCCTCCCTACAGCACTCATTACATTAACTGTGCAGCAAATTTACTGCTGGATTTAATAACTAAAGGTGAACAGTTGCTTGGCATTCTGAAGCGATGAAGAGAGCATTAGCCATACAGAAATGTGACAACACCTTGAAGATAATTCACTGTTCTTGAACTAAAAGGTTCACTTAACTCTGAGATTTCAAATCTCAAGGTATAAAAACAGTTAACACAGTGAACATTTTAATCTCCTCTTTCTCCTAGTCATCTTCCAGCACAACTGTCATGCAGTTTTAGGGTGCAAATTCTGGGAAAGCAAGCTTCAGAGGTTATAACCTCCGATTCAAAGGGCAGTTTCCAGCATTTCAGTTCTGTCCTACTCAAATCACCATTACAAGTTGTTTTCTTTCTGAGATGATCAGCTATGAGATGCAAGTAGAACAAGCTTTTACATAGTTTAACTTCATGTTTGATTTTTGTCAGTCCAAATCTGGAACAGGCTCCCCACGGAGATGGCTGAATCACCACCCCAGGACGTGTTTAAAAGATGCAGAGATGTGGTGCTGAAGGACATGGTTTAGCACCAGCTAGAGTAAAATAAAGGTTGGACTCTGTGATCTCAAAGGTCTTTTGCAACCCAAATGCAAAAATGATTCTGAGATTCTATAAATCTTTTAGAATATTACTTTTATTTAAACTAGAACCTACAAGTCTATGGATGGCTTAAAAATGGGCAACAAACAGTAATGCAAAGACATCTGGATTGCTATTTAGGGCATTAATATTGCAGTTAATGTTAATGCATCACAACTGCAGTTAATGTTAAAGCATTACAACTGCACTATGCATTTCCCAGCACAGGAGTTGGCTTATTTTACAGGCAGAAATCTCCTCTTTTCTGGAATTTCCTTAGACTTGCACCATGAGTTTTCTGATAAAATTATAAGGCTGTATTTTCTTGAACAAGGATAACATGGGTGGGGAGTAGCAAAAGAAATGTGGGAACTGTTAAAAAGCACCAAAAAAAAAATCATTAAGTGTGTGATTCTTTTATGTTTTCCAGATGTCCACAGAATACCATGTAGGTGTACCAGCTTACCTCCTCTGGGCTTTGACCACTGATCACCTTGTAAGGAAACACTTCTAAAACCTGACAATTCAAACAAGAAATACCATAATTGTGACCTGTACATTCCCCTTTTATTCAGCAACACTTCAAAATCACTCTTTATAAAACCTGAACACCATAAATTTTCACCATGCAGTCATTAAAAGGTATCAGTACTGCTGTGATTTCTGCACAATCAATAGTTCCTAAAGCATTAATAATAACAATAATTAAAGGGAAAAAAAAATTTAAATGTCATCAGCTAACTTAGAGAAGAAGGAAGCTATTTGGCCAAAATATAATTTACTGCAAACATCTAATTCCTTTGGGATGCGATTGTCCCAGACCACTCTTTTCCTTCTACAATCTCTTTGATACACCTAAAATTAACATTACATGTCAGAGAAGTTCTGAACAGCTGCAATTCAAATATAATTTCTATGTCCTGCACATTCTTCCCTTAAAAATAAATACAGACATTTTACATTTACTCTCCTTTCTCCCTCTTCCCAGAACACTTACCCTTTTAGAGACTAATCTTGGAGACAGTGCCCAGGATCCGGCAGCACCCCAATGGCAGAGGCTTCTTTTTTTCCTCCTACTAGCTTCACTAGTCTGTTTATAAAGAACATGAAGTGTTCCCACCAGCCAGCACATGGAGATGACGCGCCCCTGCCTGGAGAAGTTTGCAGGAGTCTAAATTAGCTCTGACTCTAAACAAAGAGGAAAAAGTAGGATCACACAAAGAAACAATTATGGAACATTTACTACAAACTGTCTGAAGTTTACTTCATGTTCCACTTTGTGCCAGACTCAGACATCTGTTTAGAGCAGAGGACAAAGTGATGGTGAGCACCGAAATTCACGTGTGCCAGTTCATACATCCTCTGCTTTTTGGTTAGTACTTTTAGTCAAGCTTGTTAGTCACCGATGCTCTGCCGTATCACTTCCCTCTGTGAGACTCGGAGCCAGGACAAGAACACTTTTGCTGAATTCTGCTCCACATGCAGGGAAGTATACAGATGAAGCCCACTGCAGATACAAGAATCTGTGAACTACAGGCCTTCAGAGAGATGTCTGTTGACAACACCTAAGTACTAACTTCTCCAGTTAGGCTTGTTTTCCCTCCTATAAGGCTCTTAGGTTCTGAATTACAAGCATCATGATCTGATTTTCCATCAGCTGTAGAGAAGTAGTCCCCTACTTTCCATAGGTGCCACACAATTCTTCCCTCTGTTGCTGTTTTCCAGAGAAAAACAGGATTACACATTCTTTCATCTATCACTGCAAACCATTCCATCCTTTAATATAGTCCCTTTTAACAGAGTCTGTATATCTACATATTTTGAAGTCCCACTTACTCAACTGATTATTTACACCTCTCCTAGGAGGTTTTGGATTATCTTAATTATGCATATTTTTAAAATCTGCATATTAATTCTATACACTAAAATGCTGCATACACACACACACACAAAAAACACAAAACAGCAAACTACATAATCGTATATACATGTCCCTATCCAAAGGAGTGTGTGTGTATACATATTATATCCCTATATAACACACAGATTATTTCTCTTTCCTTGGTTACTCACCAAGTGTGATATAGGCGAATTGGAAACAAGCCTTGAGCTCTTTTGGTCAGCAAAATGCTTTGCTTGAAGTCTGTATTTATGTGACTGCTTGCAAGCACTAAATACAACACAAGTTTTAAGTTTGCTGCTTGGAGGATGCATCCAGGGAAGGAATGATGATGGGCGCTGTGATGATGCAGGATATATCTGGGTTATCCTGCTGAGCTTGTTTCTGAACCAGCATGCTTCCAAGCAAGCTACCAAAGATAGGAATGAAAAAAAACACTAGAGCAGATTTCAGCCAGGCTTTCCTGCTCCAGTTTACATAGATCAGGTGGTAAACCCAAATATGCCCTCAACGCAGCTCTTGTTACAATCGGTTTACACCACTGGATGTCAGTTTTCACGTTGTAATGGATGTACAATCAATTTCTACAAACATGAGAGCAAAACGTGAGTTTTCATATACCCTGGGGGTTTCACACTTACGCCCCTTAGCAGAAACAAAAATCTAGGTTCAATAGGCAGTACCTTTCAGTATTTCTCATTATGAATGTGATAAAGATTTGTTATACTCCTATTACATTAAAGAAAGAGCATAAAGCTTACTGAATAACATTTAGTATATTTGAAAGCTGATTAACAGTGTCCCCTTCAGTAGCAAACAAAAAAAATTGGAAAAACACTGGAGTATTCGAACAAATATTTTTGTTTTCTGTCTGAAAATACAACTGAATATAAAACGTCACAGTTTTCAGGTCACACATGCCAGTTTGGCCACTGCTCTGAGGACAGGGTTTATACAGAAATGTATCTGTTGCAGACTGATGCTCTCCTGTAGATAAAAAGATTTTAGAATGTGCCCTTGCACCTCATTAAGAAAAAAAGGCACCATTAAAGTTCTACTACCAAAAGCATTAAAATGAAGCACATACTCCTGCCACCTGCATTTTTGTAGCATTTCAAAGAATCAGTGTTCCCTTCCCAGACCCTCTCCTTCCCCTCACTGCAGCCTATCAGGACTATTCATTTCACACTACAGACCTGACACAGACTTGCCCAAATGAATCAAAAAACTAAAAACGTCCCTACCTCTAAGGAACCTACACATTTCAGATTACCTAAATGAAGGCTGAGAAAGACCACTTCACTCAACAGAAACAAACCCACAGGTCATCTACTACCACAGGGTCTCTCAGAGTGCAGCAGATACTCCAAAGATGGATGTGGGTTTGGATTTGAAGCTGCGTTTCAAACAGAACATGACATAGCAGGGAGCGCTTCCTTACAAACCACAGAGAAGCCTCACTGTTAAGACTACAAATTAAATCCAGTCTGTAAGAAAAAATGTCAAATTACAAGGCTTTAAACAGCCTTCAAGTAACTTTGGATCACAAAACATTCTCCTTTTTAGAGAAGTCAGACTTCATGGCATACCCAAATCATAAGCACTGAGATTACCACAATTCCTTTACTAATTTCATTCCTTTTCTCTCCTTTTCATATTCATTTTAGGAATTGTTGAATGTTTCCTGGCCTTGGTTTTCCAACTGTCATGAACTTATAGGTCTCATTTGGATTATTTGAACAGTAAATATATAAAACCATAAAACATTTCAAGGAGTAGGTGTCCTTAACTTTGGTTTCTTTTAGTCAATTTAAACCCTTTGTTCAAAAGTTCCTTCCATTCAGGCAAATTTCTCAACAAATGCTTTGATCTGGTCTTGATTAACTCTTGTGTTTGGAAACAAGATCAGTGTCCTACAGCTGCGTAAGTTACTTTGTAGAAACACAAAAAAAGCCAAAGTCACTAACAGCCCCCCAGCACTAACAACCCAGTCCTGCACAACATTTGGGAGGCCCTGTAGAAACAACACTTTAGTATCTATAAAAATCTGTCACAAGCACCACTTTTTGTCATCCACTTCAGCAATGTCACTGTACTTCTACTTCTTTTTGTATGCAATGATAGATCATAAGCCTCTCTGAACTGCAGGGAAAGTGAAAACAAAAACATAGGAAGTGCTCTTACTTCCTTAAAGGAAACTGAGCAACTCTCTTTAACATTATTATGAAGCTTGACAGAAACCTTATGATTTTGGTGGCTCCAGGCCAGAACTAAATCTTAACTGGCAGCAAAAACATTCCAGAACATACAGATTAATTAAATAATTCTTTTCAAAAGCACCAGAATGTAATTATTTTAAACTTACACTTTTAAAATGAGAATACCATATGCTCGTAATTGCACAAGCATAGATCCTAATCACAGACAGATCACAGCCAGTGGCTGATCAGATAACATCACAGCTCCAGAGAGCACACAAAGGCAAAGCAGTTAATGTGCCTGAATTGTTACGCTTTTTAGTTAAGCTTCTAGTTTTGACAGTTTTAATTGTCTGAACAATTTGCTCTCCTGCTATAACTTTCCCCTCTGCAACCACTGCCGTTGCAGACCTTTGGACATACCCCTGAACATGAACACGCCTGCCTCTGCTCCAGAGTCAGGGGTTGTATCCAGCTGCAAATACCTTCTTCCAGCACTAATTTTGAAAGCAAACATTGCAGGGATGTGCTCAAAGCTAGTCCTGATCAACCAGTGAGGTCAAGTTGTATAGACAGGTCAGTGAAGAAAGCTCAGAAATGTAGGAAAATGTTTACTGTCCCACACCAGGTCTGATTTATCTTGCACAACCTTTGCGATAATGTCAGTGTGAAAGGCAGTATTTCCTCTGGCTGTCTGCTCAGCCACTCAGGTTAGATGGATTTGAGAATAGGATCTGAGATACCAAATCTCTCCTTATGCTTTTAATTCCAGATGATCTTATACTGGATCAGTTTATAACCTGCCTGCACACACATCTGTTCTAATGCTGAAAAGTCACACACCCACAACTCTCAGTTAATTCACACAGTTAAGGTTGATTTGCTTGCAGCATTCGTATGGAATGGATTTACGGAGATTCTAGTTAAGTCATAAGAGCTCACTGACTTAATTACTCCAAGCTCCTTAGCCTACTCGCCATCCTATCTTGTATCCCCTCTTTAGTTTGTGTTTTATCCTTCACCCTCTGGAAAACTGCTAGAATCTGAATTCAGTAAGGATCTACCCACAACTCTGCCAGGAATCATTAGCCGTGCCTTCAGCTTATCTTAAAACACAACATTTTGTATCTGGTAGCATTTTACACCTGGTGATTTGGCCCCGAGAGCTTTCCATGAAGCACAGCAAATTTTACTATATTATCTAAATTATACATGTGAAAATCATCGGTGCAACAACCTGACATTCGATGTGAAAGGACGGGCATTTATTTCATTACCAATTACATTTTCACCCTGTCCTTGAGCTCAAACTGTGTTTTGCCCCCATCCCAAAATATTTTTTTCTTCTGACTATGTCCCTGCTATGAGATCTGTCTCTTCCTATCCTGGTAGTCCACCATGGTGGACAACAAGTTCACCATGAGCCAGCAATGTGCCCTTGTGGCCAAGAAGGCAAACGGTATCCCTTGGGTGCATTAAGAAGAGTGTGGCCAGCAGGTTGAGGGAGGTTCTTCTCCCCCTCTAACTCTGCTCTAGTGAGGTGACATCTGGAATATTGTGTCCAGTTCTGGGCTCCCCAGTTCAAGAGAGACAGGGGCCTACTGGAAAGAGTCCACCAGGCTATAAAGATAATGAGGGGACTGGAGAATTTCTCTGATGAGGAAAGGCTGAGGGACCTGGGACTGTTTAGCCTGGAGAAGACCAAGAGGGGATCTTGTCAATAGTTATCAATATCTAAAGGGCAGGAAGCAAGAAGACGGGGCCAGACTCTTTTCAGTGGTGCCCAGTTTCAGGATAAGGGACCACAGGCACAACTGAAACAGGAAGTTCCATCTCAACATGAGGAAAAACTTCCTTTTTGTGAGGACACTGGAGTCCAGTGTCCTCAGGCCCAGAGAAGTTGTGCAGTCTCCTCTGCAGAGATTCCAAACCCACCTGGACATTGTGATCCAGTGCAACCTGCCCTTGGTGACCCTGCCTGAGGATATCCATAGATGCAAGGAGTATGAACAAAGCATAAAACCCATGGGAAATTGCAAAATGCAGCGTCAGCATTGCTCTGTCCTTTTAAAGTAATCATTAATAACAGAGTATTCATAGAGCCTCCCTATCACCAGAGACTTACTAGCATCAGGAAAACATAGCACTGTATCTTCCACTACTTAAGTAACCGTAGAATTTATCATAGCATAGACTGAGACCAAGTTATGGTGTTTATTTTTCCATTTTCACAAGAGAAGCCATGAATCCTGTGACAGCCTTCTGATGGAAAACAGCTTCATTCTTGGTACACCAAAAAGTTTAAGGTGGCTCTAGAAATTCCAGATGAAACAGGTGGAAAACAGCCACTGAGTAATATTGCCAACCAGCATTTCTGAACAATGCCTTTACCATGTGGCATAAACAAATAAGCCAAACTATTTCAGCGTCTAAAAATCAGTTCAGAAATAGGCCAGCTATAGAGCTTTTCAATGCCCAGTTTACCTCTATAATCAATACAAAATAGCCTGTCAATCTTGCTCTGAATCCTTTGCCTGTAGTCAGAACCACTTAGTGCAGAGTCACCTTTGCTGCCTTCTTAGCAAATGCTCCTATTATCGTCTTGCACAATGAAAAAACTGCTCTTTTTTGTTGCTTAGGATGAGCCATTACATTGATGATTCAGGGATTATGTGAACGCAGTAGAAAGGGCATTATCTGATATTTTTTAAAAGAATCATAAACACCGATTCTCACAGTACACCCTCCCACTCTTTATTTCTTCACCCAGCAATAAAATGTCTCAGCCAATTGTAGTCAGACACCGCCTAATACTTTGAAACAAACCAGAAGATTAATTTTCAATTCTAACCTAAACCTGATGCCAGAGCTCATGGTCACAGCTCACGTGCTCCTGCACAGAGATGATTCAAGACCTGTGTATGCTCCCCTGCAATCATTAGACAATAAAATATCAAAACCTTTCTGCTTTAAGTAGTTTGCAAAACTTTGCTTAATGTTCTGTTTGGGTTTCCCCGAGCCTGATTTTAGCAGAACATGAAGCACTCATGGTCTGTATAATGTAGATTACCAGAGAGAGTCCAAAGGAGAGCTACAAGTATGACTGGGGGACTTAAACATCTTTCCTACGAAGAAAGGCTGAGAACTGTACTGTTCAGTCTTGAGAAAAGAAAACTGAAGGGAATCTTATTAATGTCTATAATATCTGAGGGGTGGGCATCAAGATGAAGACACCAGTCTCTTTTCAGTGGTGCCCAGCAATAAGACAAGGAACAACAGACACAATCTGGAACACAAGACGTGCCACCTCAAGATGAGGAGAAACTTCTTTACAGTGAAGGTGACAGAGCACTGGAAGTGAATGCCTAGAGAGGTTGTGGATTATCCTTCCGTGGTGGTGAGAGAAAGTTCAGCTCTCACACACACACAAAGAAACCATGGCTAACTCAGTCAGAGAAGCAGAAATGAGGTAAGTTATATTTACAAGCAGGATGAAATGCAGATGGATATATACACAATATACAGTATTTACAATATGTACAGAAATATACAGCAAAGAACGTAATACAGAAGAAAATTTTCCCTCTTCCAGCCAGGAGGGTCCCCCCCTGTACTCCCTCTCTCCCCCTACCTCCCTTTTTTCCCAAAAAGGGTTAGAGAGAAAAAAAGGTAATTATTAAGGAGGAAATTCTGTTAGCTCAAAGCGTATGCAAGAATTAGTTTCTTATCTGTTAGTTCAGTCAATTCAAGGTCAACTCCGACCGGCACAGCTGCTGCTCAGAGAGAGACTGAAACAGACAGGCTGAAAAAGACAGACAGACGGACTGAGATTCAAACTGAACTAAAACTTAACAGTTGCATTCTACCAATCTACCAATGAAATTCGTTTAGAATATCTTGTTTTCATTATTTCACCAAAACATTCAGCCAGAGTGTTCCAGCAACTGTCCCTTTCTTGAAGGCACAGCCTAAAATGGTCACACCTTCTCTGGAGACTTTCAAAACCTTCCTGGATGCATTCCGGTGTGGCCTGCCCTAGGTGATTCCACTTTGGCAAAGGGGGGTGGACTGGATGATCCTTAGAGATTCCTTCCAACCCCCCCCTGCAAATCATAGAATCATTTAGGCTGGAAAAGACCTTTAAGATCATTGAGTTGAACCATTAATATAACACCACCAAGTCTGCTGCTAAATTATGTCCATCAACACCACATCTACACATATTTGAAATTCTCCACGAATGATGATTCGACTGCTTCCTTGAAGAGGCTGTTCCAGGGCTTGAAAACCCTTTCAGTGAGGAAATTTTTCCTTATGTCCAACCTAAGCCTCTGTTGGTTCAACTTGAGGCCATTCCCTCTCATCCTGTCACTTGTTACTTGGGAGAACAGACCAAGACCCACCTCACTACAACCTTTATAAAAGAACACCTATATCTCATAAATAATACTGCAACACAATATTTATACTATCTCTCTGGAAAACTGCTATATGAGACCTAAGTAATCATCATCCTACATATAGCTTTATGATCAACTGTTTCCATTTCTGTGTAAATTATTCCATACATTGGCCTGCATTCATTATGGAAGCATTCTAGAAGGCATTCGAAAGCGGGGGGGGGGGGGGAGAGGGGGAAGTACTTTAAAGCAGAATCTTTTTTTATCAGCACTGCAACATCTTAGTACAACTCTAGTAGAATTACCACAACAGTGCAACCCAACTGGGCGCGAAATCTACATTTGGAGTCTCCTCCCAGGCAGTGGGAATTTGAGATTTCATCATTACATGTTGTTTATCACCCAAGTTACAGTATTTTTAAATACAACCTTCTACATGTGAGCCAATGCAGAGCTCGTTTACTGCCTCCCTCTCCCACTGAGTCCAGATTCACAGCTATGTTCAAAGGTGTCCCAAATGCAAGATAATGCTTGAATAGTTTGGACCCAAACCACACTCTTTGTCCAACAAATGGACCATGAGGTTTTTTAAAAGATCTTTCTCACCTTTAACGCTGCTGTCTTGCAGCACTTGCGTGTGCTAGTCTAGTGTGTGCCGGGACAGCTGAGCTGCCATACTGTCTTTCAGACATCTTACCAGTGACTGTCCTCTGTATCTACCAGCCAACTCTCCAAAAATTCCTGTGTTACCTAAAAAAAACTCCATTGTCTTTAACCCTCTCACACTTCCTTCACCAAATGATTCCTTTAACACTTAAAGCAATCACTTTATATGTGTGTGCTTCCAATAATCCTTGAGAGATCACCTTTGTCATTTCAGTAGAGACATACTTGAGACTCCACCCACGTGAACAATTAAGGTTCCACCACCTCCTGTAGCATCCGTCATAAGCCACAAATCTAATCACATCTGAATCTTAAACCATATGTTAGTAGGTGGCTTAACATTTAATTCCTACACTCATTTGATATATGTTTGTGAGCAAAAAACATCTCATGACGAATTTTTTGCATATTAATTGCCTCCTTTTTTATTTATTAGTTAAAAAAGACTGAAAAAGCCTTGGAAAGAGGTCTTTACCATGTGACCTACGCAACTAGAACTGACCATTAACCCAGATAAAAGCCAGACTAAGGACCAGATCATTCATCTTTTGGCCAATAATATGGAGATACAATGATATATGCCTTTATTTATATTATTAAAAAAAAACATAATATGCAGCTTCAGCAGAAAAAGAATCCATAAAAAATTCAACCAAAATCTAATTTCAAAGGCCTCCTATGAGGTTAGGAAAATGAACAAAGACCTACATACGAAACCTCCCAGGCCACTTGAGGTTTCTTTCAGGTGAGACAGGAAGATAAGTCTCTAAAGGTATACACCCCATTGTAAAACCACTGGAGGAAGCAAACGTCAGGGCTTGCACACCCCTGAAGCACTGCTTTTTGCATGTGCCCATTCTGAGACACACACTTTTTGAACTAAAAAAAAAAAAAAGCCCATGAAACAAATGAAAGCTGTTAGAAAAAAAGCAAGTTCACAACTAGCAAACTGAAACAACACAATTAAATGCCTGAAGCCTTACCAGAGATCTACCTCTGTTCAGGTGCACTCATATGCAGGTTTAGTTACACCACCATGGGTTTATAGCCCTGTTGTTGTCAGCCCTTTGCACCAGACTCTGCTATTCCTCAATAGTTCCTTTCTCTGCAGAACAGGGAGCTCATTTAGTGTGTGTTGAATCTTACACAAATTAACTTTTCAGCACTACTACAGGAAATATTTAAGCAACTACAATGAAAAGCCATTAGAGAGAGGAGCATATGTGTTTTAACCAAGTGCGCTACTTTTAGTTACCTTTTTGAGAAGATTAAAATTAAGCAGCTTTTGCTTTTCATCCCACTCACATCCTCCCACTATAAATTCTGTCTGAGCTAATCCTCCTTCTACAGACGTCAAAACAGGGCATAAGTATTACAGCTACTTACTGCCAAAATGTGTTGGTTTAATATCCCATTACTATTGTAATACTGGCACAATAACTTATTATATGTGACAGCTTTTGCAGTTAGTCAAGGATAGAGCCACTTATTCTGTAGTGTTTTCATCCACATGAAACTGTATTTGTAAAAGTGAACATGTAAGGTCTGAACTAAATGCTCAGCTCACACTATAATGCCAGACAAAATAGAAGTCTTATAAGGTCATCACACACTGTTCCCATCCTGTCATTTCCATTGTCCTGGCCTTTATGTGAACTGATCTGCTCACAAATTCAGGTTACAGTATTTATCAACACATTGTTTAACCTCTTGCTTCCAAACATTTCGAAACAGACTTTCACTGGTATTTCCATTTACTTCTGTGCAAACATTCTGCAAGAAGGCCAGGAGGGTCTGTTGGTCAGAACACACGTCTGATGAAAAGTCCACGCTTCTCAAAAGCTTCACAATTATTCTTCAGACAGCTGCAGCACAGAAATACACTAAGAAGTCTGTTCAAGGCCCTAAAAATATTTAAGCACAGACAATGAAAGGGACGTCCCTCAGATACACTACAGACAACAAGCCAAAAAAAAAAAAGATGAGTTCAAGTAAGTTGCTCCACTCCAGCCACACTGTACCGGCCAACAACAGAAGTCCAAGCGTCAGTCACCGGAGAAGCGCAGCAGCTCCGCCACAGCACCGTGTGATCCGCCAGCCAAGGCTGGTCAACACGAAGTCGCCCACCGCAAGGCGAGGGGCCGAGAAGCCCGCTCTGAGCTCTGCCCTGGCAGGGAGGGTTGCACGCACGGTCTGAACCCGCCGAACCAGCCGGACCGCTCGCACACACCGGCTCATGCCCCAACATCCAGACCCGGGTGTCTGCCTGCGCGGACGGTCCCGGAGGCAAAGTTAGACCCGCCGCGGCTCCACGGAGGCGGCCGGCCTGGCTGCGGAGGCGACCCGCGGCCGGGCCGGTTCAGTCCCTCCCGCCCCAGCACTCCCCGGTGCACGGGACAGGCGGGAACACAGCGGACCCTACCCGGCCCTAAGAGCCAGGCGCGCCGCCGCACGGATAATACCCGGTCCGCACACCCGTTCTCTCCCCAGGCGTCGGCTGTTATCGCCCGCCGGAGACGCGGGGGAGGGAAGGACCACGGACACAGCCGGGTCGTAGCGGGGCAGCAGCCCGAGCGCTCACCGGCAGAGCACCGTCCCATCTGCCCAACCTGGAACACACTCACTCCTGTCCGCCTCGCCTCCCTTTACCTGCCCTGCCGCGCTCAGCGCGTCCTCCAGTGCCGAAACCGGAGCTTGAACCGGGGTTGAAGCCGCTGCCCGCCGCCACGCCACGGCTGGGGCTCGGCAGCCCGCCCAGCGCCGGCTCCTGCCAGCACCGCCCCCGCCCGCCGCGCCGCCCCCGAGCGCCCCCTGCCGCTGCCTCCGCCCCGGAGCAGGGGGGCCCGGCCCGCGTCTCCGTGACGCTCAGCGAGACGGGGCGGGGTTGCCCCGGCCACGACGGCTGCTGTCCGGCCGCGAGTCTGGAAAAGAGGCGCCCTCGTAGCCAGGTGTGGAGTTTCCGCTGCCGCCCGTCGAGGGCCTGGGCCGTTCCAGCCCTCTGGAGACGGCTTCTTGAGTGACCACAGTTGCGGGAGCGCAGCGAGAGGCTCCGGGGCAGCAGACGGGCATCCAGTGCGAGCTCCCGCCGTCCGAGCCTTGCTCTTAACGTCCTGCAACCGTCAGTGGGACCAGTGCTAACATGTTCATCACCTATGACAGTGGGATCGAGTGCACCCTCGGCAAGTTTGCAGAGGACACTGAGCGGTGCAGTCAGCATACATGTTGTGGCAAGACAAGGTATGATGGTTTTCAACTGAAAGAGGGGAGATTCAGACTAGAAAGAAGGAAGACATTTTTTACACTGAGCATAGTGAAACACTGCCCCGGGTTGCCCAGAAAAGTGGTAGATGCCCCATCCCTGGAAACATTCCAGGTCAGGCTGGCCAGGGCTCTGAGCAACCTACTGTAGTTGCAGATGTCGCTGTTGACTGCAGGGACGCTGGGCTAGAAGATTTGTAAAGGTCCCTTCCAACCTAAAACTCTCTGTGATTCCAGAGTTTAAGTAGCTGCATGTCAGTACCCTGTAGATAAAGCACAAACATCTACTGTAGCTAAGCAAAATGGTCACTGCTAGTGACTCTGCTCACAAATTCTCCTCAGTTTACCAGGAACTACAGCTGGAAGTTGTCATGCTCCAAATTCCAGTTTCAAGACCTTGTCAATGGAGAATTTCATTAATTTCAATAAAAAGATAAACCCATTTCATTATCTATCTGATGCAAATTAGGCCATTTCATGACTTGTGATGCCTTTGCCAGGATTTGTTGCCAACAAAGCAGCTCCCAGCTACCAGCTGTTCCCCTCATTGGGGCTCATCCTGCTCTACCAGCAGGAGAACTTGTTTAATCCTACAAGCTGATCATCTTTCAAATACACCAAATTTTCATGTATCCCTAAAATGGGTTCTAAAATGAATTCTGCAGGTTGTGGAATGTCATAATTCCCCTTAGACACCTCCTTTGACATGTCCATACAGAACCTATGTAAATACTGGGTGATCAAAGCAGACAGTAAAATTTGGCACCAGGGTTTGTGGTTTTGGCAGGGGTTTTGTGTTGCAGTCTGGAGTGAACTCAAAGAGCATGTGTGGTTTAGATACTCCCGTGGTTCCACTTGCAACCCTGGGTAATTTTGCCAGCTTCCAGCTGCATTGTCACACTGCCTTGCCAGCAAAGTTACCTATGTGGTCTCTACTCTGGGGTCAGGGTGACCAATGATCACTGCCTAGTAAATAGCAGCATGGAGCCAGATTTGCTCCCTTCAATACTGCACACCCGGAGAGTCAACATAGCCAAAAATATGGGGTGAGTTTTTCCTGCTAGACTAGACCTTGGCCTGACTGGTATGATTTCACCTGGAAGTGTGCTGAGATTCTCCAAATTCTTTTCTTTTGGTATAAAAAGTAGGAACTAACCTAGTTTTAACTGAGAGATGGCACAGTAGTGTAGGAAGCAGTTGCCCAGCTGCAGATCAGACTGGAGCCTTTACCAACTGCTGCTCTTTAAAAAACATATTCAGACACCACAGAATCTCAGTATGATGGGGAGTGATGTGACCTCTGGAAATCACGTAGTCCAACCCACCCTGCTAAAGTAGGGTCACCCGGAGCAGGCTGCCCAGGGGCGCAAAGTCCATATAGGTTTAGAATCTTTCCAGAGGAAACTCCACAACCTCTCTAAATAGCTTGTTCCAGGGCTCCAGCATCCTCACAGGAAAGTTTTTTTCTCACGTTTGGATGGAACTTCTGGGGTTTCAGTTCATGCCTGTTGCCGTTTGTCCCATTGCTGAGCACCACTGAAAAGAGTCTGGCACCATGCTCTTGTCCCTCCCTTCCCTTTAGATATTGATAAGTAGGTCCCCTCTTAGTCTTCTCTTCTCCAGGCTAAACAGCCCCAGATGCCCAGCAGCAGAGCAGTTGGTCTGTCAGCTGATAGCTACACATCAAATAGAGTCTTCTTTTCTTCCCTGATATCTAATCACACCAGATTAGAGCTAATCCACCATCATGATCTTCCTATTTTTTCAGAAAAGCAGTGCCAACCATCTGAAAAATAATGGTTGGCAGAAGAATAGATGACAAATTATAGGGCCTTAGGTGTGGAAGAGTGAGACTTTGGACTGCTATTTACTAGATGACTTCAGGGCATGTTAGGATTGTGTAATACCAATGGTAGCGTAAAGAAATTTGGCCTTTCCCTGCCTGGAAAAACTGAATACATACATTACAGAAAAATCGTCTCGATATAGCAACAATGATTTAACAAATAGCAGGGCAGAGCAACTGCAGCTACAGTCTCTGGAGAAGACCTGGAGTTATGCACAGTCCTACTATATCAACTCACTTGATATTCTTGTCAATTGGATCTACTTTCTCCTATACATACCATTATGCAGCGAATGGGCTTCTCACGGTGCTCTTTCAATGAGTATTGTAAGGATGTCTTTACACCAGAGTGAGTTAGTCATGAACTAACAAACATTCTGCTGCATTAGCCAAACAGTAGGCTTGTGTATGGGCACTAAAACTAAGAACTCACATGCTAACATCGATCAGCTGGTACTGAAACCATCCAGAATCATGTGTGGTAAAAACACTCTTGCGTTCCTCTGCCTGATTTCAATCCCAAGAGGTAAATTGACATGTGAACTATAGAGGGTAGGTCATAACAAAATGCAGCCCCACTGGCTGGGGCTAATTCTGTATTTACGTAGTTATCTAAGCTCCTGATCCTAGTCCTGGCTGTTTTTCCTTTTTTTTTTTTTTTTTTAAGGGGAAAACCCAAACCATTTCCAACTGCATGGTAGGGTTTTCTCTTCCTCCTCCTTCATTTCTAGTCACACATTCGTCTATATGCCAGAGGGACTGGAGATTCTCAAGAGAAGGGTTGGATCAGAGCTCTCCTGCAGACAAATTCTAGCTCACATAACACACAAACAGTTGTTTTACAGTATAAATTAATTCCATTTTCTGTTCCATTCAACAGCTAATACTTTTGCATAACATGAGATTAAGGAAGGAAGCCCGGAGACTTTATGCAAAATGCCAGCTAGACCCCAGCTACCGCTCCTAAAAGCTGTGACAGTAATGGAATATAGTACTTAAGGTCAAGTGAGCAGGGAGAAGCCTGTCACTACTCTGCAGACAAGCTTGTCATCAGCTTTGCTTAAGCAAAAAGGAGGGTTTCAGGCACTTCTAAGCAATTTTACATCTTAACTATGTGAGTATTACATGAAGTAATTTCTGAGCAAGGTATTTCAATTCCAGGGTTACTTCTGCACTCAAACAGTTTCAGGACCTATGTTTGTAGGGGTTCAGTGGACTGAATCATTCTTTCAGTTCTGTTATTTGATTTTGGCTGCATTTCTCAGCTAAACACCTGAATGCTTCAAGGCCGTCTTACTCTGTCTAGCAAATGGTTGCTTCCGACAGTACCCTGTTCTTAGCTAGTGCTGGTTGCAGTTTGCTAATTACAGACTGAAAGGCTTTGTGTCTCAGTCCTACTGCCTTTAAGTATTTAAAGAAACTGTTTGACAGTTCTGTATGGAAGCCCCTTTGAAAACAGTTATTTATACCCACTTTTTGCCCCCAAATACCTAAAGTGTGCTGTCACCTCTTTCAGTTGCTTTGTGCATATTCCTGTGTCATCCAAGTGTCATGTGGCATCTATCCGATGCCTGACAAAGTTAGCTCTGGTTTTATAGTTTTGAGTGCCTTGATAGCTTGTGTGTATTTCAAGACAACGGGGCCAGACTCTTTTCAGTTGTCCCTAGTGACGGAACAAGATGAAATGGGCACAAACCGGACAACAGCATGTTTGCCTAAACATAAGGTAAAACTACTTTCCTGTGAGGGTGCTGAAGAACTTGACCAGGCTGTCCAGAAAGGCTGTGGAGTCTCCTCTGCAGAGATTCCAAACCTGCCTGGACATGATCCTGGGCAACCTGCTCTGGGTAACCTCATTTTAGGAGGGAGGTAGAAAGGTTAGACTATATGATCTCCAGAGGTCACTTCACCCCCCATCACGCTGGGATTCTGTGATCATATTTCCATAATGATGTTCACATCCTGGCATGCCAATATTGCTAGCCGTTCAGTTACTGCACTCCATGTCTCACTGGGTCTTTTGGAATCTAATTAAAATGTCATGACCATTGGTCTGGATATGGTGCCTCAGCCACTCATCCAAATTTCTGTGACTCTCCTGTTGCATTACAGCAACTTCTGTTTTCTCTTTAGGCTGCCTATTATCTTGTTCATCCACATATCTACATGTGTGGCTTTATAGGATTTAAGTTGGCTGGCAGGGAGTCACTCAATTCAACTCTCAAACATGCTATTTTGCAGTGTATCGTGTTCATGTTAACTGTTATGTTTTCATTTTTTGCTCCCAGGCTTAACTCCCTGATAATATCATCACCCTCAGTCTCATCAGTTTCAGCAGTAATCAAGCAATCAGCAATTAAAGTATATACTAGGAATATTACCACATATTTCATTATTTTTCCTGTTTCACTGGTTGATTAAACCCCAAATAGTAATTACAAATTCTAGGTGGTATTAAACAGACACAGCAGAGGATGACTTTTCTGACTGTGTTTGCCAGTAGTTCTCTTTCTTCTGGATAGCATCATAAAATCATCTGATTTTGTGGCAGGGTTTTCAGACAGAATTTAGGATCCCTGAACAAATACAACTTGAATGGTAAGTTTGGTCTATTACTTCCTGTTCCTTTCTTTTCCACATCATGCAGCTGGATGCGTACCAAGCATGGGATTAAAATCCAGGCATCTCATCCTAGCAGCCTCACATCTTATCCCAGCAGGGCCCTACATGTGGGCAAGAGGACTGCCAGTGCATGTCAGAATAACAAAGACCAGTGAATCAAGTCATTCAACAATACAGTCAGCTACCTGCAAAGGTAGTTTCAGAATTCATGGGATGGGTATCACCAAATGGCAATGTTGCATATCACATTCCAACTGTGCTCTTTCTAAGTGTGTAAACACGGTGTCATATTATGAAGAAAAGAGCTTGTTGTCACTTCTATATGGAGCAATTACTGCAAGCAGCAGAAACCACAAACTAAATTTGGGACTGAAGGTTTCAAAAGAGGAAGTCTGTGTGGGACCACACTCATGGAGGAATGTATGTAGAAGAAAAAGACATTATGAGTATGCTAATGAAATTCCCAGAACATGCATTGCTGGTTTCTCTCCAACAGAAAACCCAACACCTGTTTCCACATCACAGAGGTTGAGCAGCCATTTTGGTAGCCAAATTTCTCCAGAGTGGACATGCTACCTTTAGACGTAGTATGAGAACCATAGCTCTCTTTTAAACTGGGGCCATTGAAAAGGAAGTTACTTTTTTTTTGGCATAATGCCTTATGACACATCAGTTCTGATCAAAGAGCTCCTGTTCATAATTCACACTTCAAAGCAATTTTAAATAAGATCCTACACTCATTTGAGAACATAAACAAGTGACTCATACTCTAGCTTTTGTTGCCATCTAAGAGCTCTTTTAATGAGTATTGTTTACATTGATAATCAGCTAGAACATAGGAGGTTCTGCCTCAACATGAGGAGACACTTTACGGTGATGGTAATGAAGCACAGCACTTACAGGATGGCCAAGGGATCAGGCCCAGCCAGCATGGATTCAGGAAGGGCAGGTCCTGCCTGACCAACCTGATCTCCTTCTATGATCAGGTGACTGCCTGGTGGATGTGGGGAGGCCTGTGGATGTGGTCTACCTGGACCTCAGCAAGGCCTTTGACACTGTCCCCCACAGCAAACTACTGGCCAAGCTCTCAGCCCATGGCTTGGATGGGAGCACACTGCATTGGGTTAGGAACTGGCTGGAGGCTGAGCCCAGAGAGTGGTAGTGAATGGTGCCACATCCAGCTGGCAGCCAGTCACCAGTGGTGTGCCCCAAGGATCGGTGCTGGGCCCCATGCTTTTTAATATCTTTATTGATGATGTGGATGAGGGCATCGAGACCATCATCAGTAAATTTGCTGATGACACCAAGCTGGGGGCAGGAGTTGATCTGCTGGAGGGTAGAGAGGCTCTGCAGAGGGACCTCGACAGGCTGGGCAGATGGGCATAGTCCAAGGGCAGGAGATTGAACACATCCAAGTGCCGGGTTCTGCACATTGGCCACAACAACCCCATGCAGAGCTACAGGCTGGGGTCAGAGTGGCTGGAGAGCAGCCAGGTAGAGAGGGACCTGGGGGTGCTGGTCGATGGTAGGCTGAACATGAGCCTGCAGTGTGCCCAGGCAGCTAAGAGGGCCAATGGCATCCTGGCCTGCATCAGGAACAGTGTGGCCAGCAGGAGCAGGGAGGTCATTCTGCCCCTGTACACTGCACTGGTTAGGCCGCACCTCGAGTCCTGTGTCCAGTTCTGGGCCCCTCAGTTTAGGAAGGAGGTTGACTTGCTGGAACGAGTCCAGAGAAGAGCAACGAAGTTGGTGAGGGGCTTGGAACACAAGCCCTACGAGGAGAGGCTGAGGGAGCTGGGGTTGCTTAGCCTGGAGAAGAGACTCAGGGGGGACCTTATTGCTCTCTACAACTACCTGAAGGGAGGTTGTAGCCAGGCGGGGGTTGGTCTCTTCTCCCAGGCAACCAGCATCAGAACAAGAGGACAGTCTCAGGCTGCACCAGGGGAGGTTTAGGCTGGAGGTTAGGAGGAAGTTCTACCCAGAGAGAGTGATTGCACATTGGAATGGGCTGCCTGGGGAGGTGGTGGAGTCGCCATCACTGGAGGTGTTCAGGAGGAGACTTGATGGGGTGCTTGGTGCCATGGGTTAGTTGATTAGGTGGTGTTGGATGATAGGTTGGACACGATGATCTTGAAGGTCTATTCTATTCTATTCTATTCTAAAGAACAGGCTGCCTGGAGAGATTATCGAGTCTGCTTCTCTGGAGACTTTCAAAACCCTGCTGGATACATTCCTGGGTGGCCTGCCCTACTTGATTGTGCTTTGGCAGGGAGGTTGGACTAGATGATCTCTGGAGGTCCTTTCCAACCCCTACCATTCTGTGATTCTAGTAATAGATTTATATCTAGGTATTTATCTGAACACCCACCTAAATTTGAATGGCATGTATAAGGAGATGTGACAACTTCTTAAAACAAAATTAAATTGTAAGAAACTTTGCTCTTAAGTCATCCCATT
Source organism: Dryobates pubescens (assembly GCF_014839835.1). Classification (NCBI taxonomy): domain Eukaryota; kingdom Metazoa; phylum Chordata; class Aves; order Piciformes; family Picidae; genus Dryobates; species Dryobates pubescens. The sequence goes on from NC_071643.1 coordinate 10,667,905, forward strand.
TCACCCTTCCAAATTGTCAGCAACTATGAGATGGAAGCACGCTTGGAAAAAGCACCCACCTTTGCCACTCTAGTAGGTGCATTATTTGGCTAGCACATTTTTTCACCTATTTAAAGCTCTATTTGGTAATTTTCCACTAGGCTTAACTTCAGAAAAGAAACTCCGTGAAGTGTTTAGTGCAGTCCTCTGAAATCCAGGTCTCAGATTGTCTGAATATGTATCATTGATTTTATTTGCATTTCAGACAACTCAGATGAAAGCACAAATGCCCAAAAAGGCAGCAGGTGCTTAGAAAGCACCTCAAAATCAACCCTTAAAATAACTGCATACATACACAACTACTCTCCAGTGTCATTTATGATCCCAAACAACTCCTTCTGTCTCCCTGGAATAAGGCAAGCAATCTTACAGCACTTAATTGGTTCTAGGGTTAGCCAAGTCCAGCTGCTTTGTCTAGCAAAACAGCACAACTGCCTTCCCAGTCCAGAGGAGCTGAGGAGAGGGCAAAAAATGAAAAGTACCCACCACTTCAAGAGCTCCATTCCCAGGGTCTCACAAACCTGACTAGAATCTGGATTGGAATTTTAAACAGATCCCTCAGGAGCAGCAATTGGCTTCCTAGGCAACCAGGGTGGCCGCATTGCTGCGCTGCTTACATGGAGATAGGAGGAAGGAGGGAGTGGAAATACATACATACATACATACATATATATGTGTATATGTGTGTGTGTGTGTGTATATATATATATGTGTGTGTATATAATTTCCCTTATATGCTCACAGGAGGGTTTCCTAGATCATAAATATTCTTGCTGCAAGCTGTGATTTTAGTTAAATTCAGACTCAACTTGCTGAAGTGGTAGGCAGTAAAGTTATGCAGAGTGACAGCTTTTAGCCCTTCTGTTGCTGGGTGAGTTGGGACCAGATGGTTAGATGTCAGAAAAATTGGCTTTAGAATATCAGAATGCTTCCTGGTGCCTGAGGAATGCCCAGGTACCTTGCTGGGAAAGATTACTGACCTTTCTGGTGGGCAGGACTGAAGACTTGTACATGAAGCTAGGTGAATTTTAACCACAGTATAATATTTCCCTGTTGCATTTAGTTCTCAGGGAAACTGTCAACTTTAAAAGCCTAATTAGGAAAACCTGCCTAGAAAAAAAAGCCCTCAGCAGTGACATTATCATTGACAGATTCCTTATTACCCCAGTCTCTGATATGCCTCACACCTGCTCATGAGAGATCCAGACAGACATGAAAAGGGATGGCTGTTCCTCCTTAGTCATAGTTGCATAATCACAGAATAGACCTCTGAGATCATGACGTCTGGCCTATGACCTAACACCATCACATTAACTAGACCATGTCACTAAGCACCACATCCAGTCTCTCCTTAAACACCTCCAGGGACAGCAACTCCACCAATTCCCTGAGCAGTCCATTCCAGTGTCTAATTACCCTTTCCATGAGGAAGTGCTTCCTAACATCCAACCTAAACCTCCCCTGGGGCAGCTTCAGGCCATGCTCTCTGATCTTGTCACAAGTTGCCTGGGAGAAGAGCCTGACCCCCACCTTACTACAACTTCCCTTCAGGTAGTTGTAGAGTGTGATAAGGTCCCCCCTGAGTCTCCTCTTCTCCAAGCTAAACAACCCCAGCTCCCTCAGCCTCTCCTCATTAGACTTTCCCTCTAGTCCCTTCACCAGTCTCGTTGCTTTCCTCTGGACCTGCTCTTACACTTCAATATCTTTCTGAAGTGAGGGGCCCAGAACTACCCACAATACTTGAGGTGAGGCCTCACCAGTGTCACATCCCTAGTCCTGCTGGCCACATTATTCCTGATACAAGCCAAGATGCCATTGGCCTTCTGTGCCACCTGGGCACACTGCTGGCTCATGTTCAGCTGTTGTCACCCAGCACTCCCAGGTCCCTCTCCACTCCAGCCACTCATCCCCCAGTCTGTAGCACTGGGGTTATTGTGGCCAAAGTGTAGGCCCATGCACTTGGCCTTGTTAAACCTTATACCCATCGACCAGCCTGTCCAGGTCTCTCTTAAGTGTCTTCCTACCTTCCAGCAGAAGGTAGTCCTTCTATTAAAACCATTATCAAGGGTACCCATATAGCAAATATATCTCACACTACTGTACTAACTCTGAGGATGGGAAAAGCCTTGGAATAATGGAGACACAAACAGAAGGTCATGATGATGTACAAATATTATTGATACTGTATCTTTTGTCACCAGAGAGGCAAAAAATTTATGTGGAACGGGCCATGTCAGTCTCCTTAGCCTGTAGTCAATAACACTGCTTTGCACTAAATCCAGCTGGTACAGCTGCATTTGGCATACTAACCTGATATTGCATCAGGAAAGAATGGATACAAGGATACAGATAATATAGGTGAGTGTAGCAGAAACAACATTCAAATAAGAGTATTAAGTGATTGCTACTTGAAAGATGAATAACACCAAATGATATAAGTACACGATTATCTTAGCTTCCTGTTTTCATGAACAAACCCTCCGGCTGAGAATGCAAGGTGCGTACAGTCTGGGGCCACAGCCTAGCTTAAGTAAAGATAAATAGTACTGCAAGACTCACCTTACCAAACTTTTAATCCTTGCTGCTTAAAATGAACAGTGACTGATACACTGTGAATCAGCAGCAGACTGCTGCTGCACACGTACATGCACATGCTGCTGTATCAGATGAACTTCCTGTATAAATACATACAATTGCTCCAAGGCTGGAATAGTAACATACTAAGCAGATACAAAGCCAGACACATCAATATAATTTATTTCTATCTGTCTTTAATATTCCTGTCAGGGATGTACCTCATTTTTAGGGCTCAATGCTTCTGCATTAACATACAGATGGCACTTCCCCTGTGCTGTAGGAGTAAATAAGTGGGTAGAATGAAAAGTGAATGAGTTGTGTAGTGTTTTCTCAGTGTGACAGAGGAAAAGCAGTCAGGATGGCTAAGCCAAGCTTCTTTGTTTTTACACCCACATAGGGTGAGTATTTCAAGTATTCATTCCCTCCTCACTACATTAACATTTGTCAAATGAACAAATCCAATAGTTCCAACTCTAGGAGAACTTGCTTTTGGACAAGGAGGAGAAAAAGCCTGTTTAGTATTTGGTTCAGCCTGAATGAGTTCATTGTGCACCCCAATGATGAGCCCGCAAGGTATAGATTCTGAGAAGATCTGCAATTTGTAGCACTGCCTGATTCCTTTCAGGTCACTTAAGTTTCTCCTATTCTTATAGATCTTCATCTAGTACATTTTGGGGAGAAAAAAAAAAAAAAGTCCCTCTTTTAAGTGACTCTTTAGCCAGTTAATTCTTAATCCTTCCCTTGCCATTTTTTTAGGAACTAGAACACTTCGCTTTTCCTCTTACAGTTTCAGATACTACATGGCTGAAGTTTCAAGGATTAAAGCCAGAGCTTCATGAGAAATAGGTTTTCACAATATAACTGAAACAGAACAGAAACTGTGAAAACTGTCCAAGAATAATGATTTGGAAAGGCATTTACACTTTCTTGCCATTCAAGTTTTGTTAATGAATTAGCAATACATTACTACAGTCATGTAGGACATGAGTGTCCTCACTTCCCTGAACTTTAGGACTATTTCTTAGAGTTGTCTCCATACTCCTTTTTTAAGACTCTCTTCCTTTCCCTTGAAAATACCTTTTTGAGGGGAGCAGAGCAGCCCCAAAAGGCAAGAGATCAGATCTTCAGGTGAGTTTGTGGTAAAGAAGTAGGTCCCAGGTCAAGCCAGGAGGTAAAACAACAGGTGAGAATCAAGCCAAGTGATTGATTGTCAATTCTACAGTGACAATGCAAGCCTGAAGTCAAGCCAGGTCCAGATCATGGAATCAAAGAATTGTATTGGTTGGAAGAGATGGAGTGTTCAAAAAAGGATTGGACATGACGCTTGAAGTTAGTCATGAGGTGTTGGGTGATAGGTTGGATTTGATGATCTCTGAGGTCTTTTCCAATTTTATTGAGTCTATGATTCCAAGTCAAATCATTAACCCAGCACTGCGAGGTTTCCACTAAACTATGCCGCTCAGAACATGTCTTTTAAATCCCTTCATGGAAGGGGACTCCCTGGGCAACATGTTCTAGGGTTTGACAACCCTTTCAGGGAAGAAATTTTTCCTAATGTCCAGTTTAAACCTCCCCTGGTGCAACTTGAGGCTGTTTCCCCTTTCCTATCACAGAACAATATGGCTCATGACAAGACAGAGCTACAGCTTAACTAGAGCCCAGCACTACACCACCACGGTCCACACCAGGACTGAAGGCCTCAGACTGAGCTGAAATGGTCTCCTGTCCCCATGCTTGAGGCTAGTCAGGACAATTACAGCCTCTTAGTGCCCTCAGGGCCATAAGTCATTCTTCTATCCCATGTGAGCAACATTTCTTGTTTACAGCTACGCTCAGTGACACCTCCCTCAGTGAAGTGTGCTGTGTACTAGTCAGTACTTTTAATATTGTACAAATAGCACCACTGCTCTCAACAATCTGCTTTTAGTGGAGCATTACCAATTAAGATACACATGAATTGTGGCAAACTCAAGCAAAAGAGGCAAAGGGCCAGGATACTGAGTTGAAATGTGGTTGTAGAACAGAATAACACCTTCCCACAGCTGAAGATCCGGTACATGCAATGGGGTGCCACCAAAATCTATTTCAATGGGTCTGATGTTTTCTTGGAAAGAACTACAACTTCCAAGACTTTTGAAGTGCTCTGTAAAAAGAGAGAGGCTAGAAAGGCTACTTGGACATTACTCTCTATTGCACATTGTAAGGGGAAATGTAATATTTTTATTTTTAGTAAGTGAAAAATAGCATGATTTTTAACATTAAAAGAACAAATATCAGGCCCAATGGTGGCCCCAGAGGTCACCCCCATCTAGCATGAATACCAACTGTCAGCATTCATCAGTCATGAAGAGTGCCTGCCACTATAAATCATTTGTCATTGTCACTCTGAGAACTCATGGGTCTAGGCTGTTTTTTCAGAAAATCTGATTCCTTTGTCTTGTTAGTTTTTGCATACAGATAACTAGCATGTTTCAAGGGCAGGACAAGATCAAGAAAAGATGGGAGGGTATTGAGACAGGAATGCGAGAGAGACAAATGAGTGATGATAAAAAAAAGACCATTTGATGATAGTCACTGCAGAGAATAGCTAAATAGCACAGATTGTATGCATGAGCATCATTTTGCCCATAATGAAAAGAATCAACCAAGCAACGGCCCAAATGCATATTAGCTCAAGGACGTGCCTGAAAACAAACCTATTCATATCAATGGAGCTGTCAGTAAGAAGCTGATTAATCCCACAATCCCAAATGAAGAGTGACCCAGCTGCTGCAGTGTTAAGAGCTTCATTTTCAGATACGAGAGAGAGGAAGAATTTTACTACTGCTACGCAGAAAAAGCTGCAGCACCCCTTAAATATGAATTAGGGATCATACTTGAGGGATCACAGGTCCTACCTAGGGATCAAGGCCTGAGAGATTCATCAAACTACTTATTTATGTATAACACGGTAAGGAATGCATTCCATGAACCTTGCTAGACAGACAGGCAGCTGTGAATACTGTCTCTGTCACTTGTTCTAAGGTCTACAAACATCTCCCAGTTTGGAATCTTCTCTCCGACGGAAGAACTGGGGTTCCAATCTGACCTATATCCCAGCACCAAACATTTATGCACATAGTGAGCTTTAGACCAAGATAGGAGGAAATAGAGCAACTTGCCTCTCTCTCACTGACTGTCATTAATGGGAGCTCTTGCTGCTTTCACAGCTGCAGGAAACCAGGGGGCTATTTTCTTAACAGCCTTCAAGTGAAAAGAGTTTTCTGTTTCGAGACTTTCATTACCCATCCTTACCTCCAATAATTTGATATTCCATTCAGGAAACTGGAAAAATAATATTAGCCACTGAAAGGTGTCTTTTTTTTTTCCCCCTCAAAAAATTATTTCTAAATTTTAATTTGAAATTGAAACAGCATTTAAGGCATTTAAGTGATTCCCTGAATGTACTGACAGTTTTAGTAGGCTCTTAAGAGATTTTAAAGTAGCCTATATTGGTTGTGCTTATTTTTGTAGACTGATTTCAGACACACAAAGAGGATTCTGCCATTTCCCTAGTGAGCTCAGTGGGGTTATTTCAGGTTTACATCAGCATGACTAAGAGGAGGAGAATTAGCCCTTTTTATAAGTCAGATAGCAATGAATGCCTGTTGCCCGCAGTCAAGTGCAAGTTCTGAAGGAGGAAAGCATTCTTACATTTAATACACTTTTGAGTTCCACTGAACTGCTGCTAATATTAGATACATATTTAAAGACTGTTTAAAATAAAATAAAATAAAATAAAATAGAATAAAATAAAATTGCTCTCATTTGGCACAGATACAAAGCAAGCTGCCTCTTACATTCTGCTCTCAACTACACTGGTGTCAGATTTACTCACCTCCCTGCCTGAGAAGTAAAGCCAAGCAAGATGGGAATTGTGAGAATGAGCTGAGGTGTCTCACAGGAACAATCAAAAGCAGACAGGCCACCTATGTCAGGTAACTCAGGTAAATCCCTTTAAGGCTTTACAGCCCCTTAGGGATAAGCACGTGCAACTGGGAAAAAGGGCAACTAAAATCGTATCCACCCAAGGTATGCTGTGAAACTTAAGCATCCCTTTTTTGTGCCTGTCTGTACTTTACAAAGTAAAACTACTGTATAAGCCTGAGTCAGGCTTATGGGTTAAAACTTCTGTGAGTAAAGTGAGATTGCACTATTTGCAGGTGTTTGTTTATTTGATGTGTTGCACAGGAGGGGCAAATGCTCGTTTCTTAACAGACTACACCTGTGTTTCTCTCAGGGTACTGTTCAACTTTCAGAGGCCCCTATTTATAATGCATTGAAAATACGTTTTCTTTTGGATTTTTGTACTCCAGCAAATTAGAAATCCCCTGCAGATAGGAAAATACCTAAATGTAGATTTTCAGTAAGCCTTCAACCTCTTATACTGAGTAATTTGTTGAGCACATGTAGTAGCCTTCAGCTTCCTAACAGCTTTCTTAATGAACATGGTAAATTGGCATCAGCATGGATGAAAGATAACTCTTCCCAAAAATTTTAGCACCAGAACACTTGGGCATATATTTCTCCCTCTCTCATGTACATGGTTATTTACTCTTACAACAAATGTGCAGTTTGTAGTCCAGGCAGTACAGGGTTAGACTTCAGAGCTTTGTGATACTGGCTCTCATAATACAATCTCTTTAAGATCTAATTAATCACAGCACTTGTCACAGGAGGCATTACTATGTTAAGTCTGTTTTGTTCTCAGCCAATATATGGGTGGAGCATTGAACCACACAGCGATGAGAAAGCTAATTTAACACTCTGGGTGCTTAAACAAATAAGCTTATTGAAAGAGACAGTGATTTTGTGTGGCTTTCCTACTGCTGATAAATAAAAAATGACAGGTTTTCTCTCTGGTTTTAAAGGTAAACATTTCAGTTCTCAAAAAAAGGAGGTGGGTAAACAAGTGGTTTTGAGGACAAGAGGGAAACGTTACTATTCTTGGCCACAGTGCCCTAAAGCCTGAAAGCAGAATACACTGCATTGTGTCTGTGATACTGCTGTCTCCCTAATTCATAAAGGGATGGCACATAGGCTCAGACAACTCTGACTGCAGCAAAGTAGCAGGGATCCCAGCGGTGTTCCCATGGAGCTCTCATTAGAGATGGAGACTCATGGTGTGTTTAATCTCATCTCCCGAAAGACTTTGCTATGTGTCATTTGGCAGCAGCACATAAAGATTAGAATAGCAGTCTGGCAAAGTGGGTTTAAAGCCACACAACGTAGTGTAAGCCAGCAACCCCCAATTTGATCATACCTCCTCCACCTCCCCACCTCCCAACCCCCTCTCCTCCCAAAAAAAAATTATCCTAGTAGAAATAGAAGGAGGATCAGACCTGCATCCATTAAATATAACAAATGTGAATGATGATGTCTCTGCCTTTCCTCAGCATAACATTGTTATCGCAGGACCAACTCCTGTCGGAGTTGCAGCCCTTATGTCACATGTGATTATGTGCTGCTCTCACCCTCAAAGTCAACAGAATGCGGCCACAAAGGCATTCATTAATAAGCATCCTGATAGAACACAGATGGAACTTCAGACCCCAACGACCTGAAACAATAGTTGTGTATTGAGGAAATTCTTGCCTGAAGAGGAAGAGACAACTTTATTGTCTGTCTACTCTTAAGAATCAGATCTGCCCACAAGGGTGTTGTTCTATCTTACATGATCCCAGGTAGTGCCTCTGAAACAGCTGGTTTACAGATTTTCTCTCCAAAAGGCTGTGTAATAAAATGGTTACATTTAGTATATTGCAGTCTTGCCTCTAATTATTTCAGCTTCTCTTTGTATGTGTCTGTCTTTTGATACAGGTCACAGCTATATCAAAAAAATTAGTTTGTTAACCTAGAATCCTACAGCAAACTCCCCATATCTATGTTATCCTACCGAACTGTGTCTTCAGATAATTTGTGAATAGGTGAAGAGCAGTGATATTACTTCATATCAAATACAGATTAGTTTGACTCTTCTTGAAGTTAAAGAGTATTATAAGAAAAGAAATTGAACTTGGGTTTTATTCCTGTACATTATAACCATCTTTCAGCACTTTACCCCCACTTTTCCCACCCTGGTGCCACACAAACAATATTATCTTGAATATTTTCAAAGACAACTGATCACAAACATGTTTCTGCTCTGTAAGTGTTTTCTCTTTGTCAAAAATAGCGACAGAACACATGTCCCATATTCAATAATTAAAATGTGCTGTAAAAAAAATAATAAATTAGGCTAGGGATTCTTGTGACTCTAGCAAGCATATGTTTCAGCATAAGCCAGTTATTTTGGCAGTGAATAACTCTCACAGGCTCCCTAAGTGTCTGCAATGGACACAATATTTTCTGCTTTCAGTTTTCCTCCTTGCTTTTTATCTTGTGGCTTCCTTCATGAAACAATTTAGCATTACCAATTACCAAAAAAAAAATAAAATATATCTTTAGTCCATTGTTTTGGTGGCCTTTTCCATAATCTCCAGATGGGTTCTGTTAAAATTATTTTAATTGCACATATTTTGTTTGAAAAAAAATATTATATGGACTATGAGATATCATTATTGGAAAGAGCTCTTCAGTCTTAAATCATTCAGTTTTAACCAATATATTGAATTTCCAACATACTTCAATTATACAGCCACAATGGTGTTCCCAGAGCTTTGTGCTCTAACTAAAGTGGACTGGGAAATTGCTAGCAATCAGTACCTTTTGTAGACTGTATCTGTCCTGCCCGCTGGTGATCCCCTTACAAGTCCTAATAAGATACACAAACCTCTCTCAGATCTGCTGGCTTCTGGGATGTTGAGAGACATATCCTAAGAGCTGAGTAATACCTGAGGTAATAAAATGGACTGCTCTGTGATGGAAAGAAGGGAGGTATATGACAGAAGTTCTCCTCACAACACAATGCAAGCAGATCAAAAACGCAATCATGCCAAAGATCTTTTCCACTGCATCCATAAACTGGTTTTTTGCTGATTGATTTAAGTATCTTGTACTATCAGTCTTTAGCCAGTATGGTTAAAATATTAAAGGAAATTGGTAACCTGATGAGCAGCTGTGAGGTCTTAGCAGCCACTGTGTTTACTGTTTTTTACTTCTGTACACTGTGTTTTACTCCTGGATAAAAATAGAGGAACTGCCATGTCCTACTTACCAAAAGTGGCAAACTACAACTACCACATGAAACTTCTTAACAGCAGGCATGTGTAGGCTGGCTGCAGGTGAACAGTTTAATGACAACAGACATAAGCAGCCAAAGAGTGTCTATACAGCAAAACAGGGAAATCATTATGTTGGCATTTACCTTGCTGGCTCTGCTAATGCTCACCATGAAGACATGGCAGCCAGCTCTGACAATTGCAAGCTCTAACATGGCTGCTCTTGTGTGCTGAAGCGCATGCCACCAAATCTCTGCTGCACTCTAACTGCTGCTAGCTAAATTAAACTTATCATGGATAGAGCAATCATGCTATGATCATTCTAATATGTTTTATTACACCCTCAGAGTAAGTGCTGAGAGAAATAACTCAGTACAAACAAACGGTCCCTATACACAGAATACCACCCTAGATTTGATTTGCCAAAAAACAGAGTGCTTTGAATATTGTATGAATATAACACATGAATATTGCCTCAGCTTTCAGTAATGTCTATAATAAAGGTCACAGAGGAAAAGACAGGATCAATTAAGTCCTCTCTGGTAACAGCCAGTTTACACATTTACAGGGGAATCAGAACTTAAATTGCTCAAAGCATATTCAGAGCTTCAATAATACCTCTTTACGTGAAGTCTACCTGGCAGTCAGCAACTACTAGTGTCCCTCAGAGATCACAGTTGGAATCAGCATGGTCTAATGCCTTCATTAATGATTTGGATGATGGGACAGAGTGCACTCTCAGCAAGTTTGCAGAGAACACAGTGCTGGGAGGAGCCATCAACATTCTGGCTACTAGGACTGCTTGTCAGAGGGACCTGAACAGGCTATGGAAATGGGCTAACAGGAACTTTGTGGGGTTCCATGAAAGCAAATTCTTCTAGGATGGAATGACCTCTTGCAACCCACAAGCTCAGGCCATTAGGGACCAAGGAAGAGACTTTTTACAAGGGGTTGCAGTGATAAGATGAGAGGAGATGGTTTTAAGCTTGAGGAGGGTAGATTTACTCTGGGTATCAAGAAGAAATACAGTGAGGTTAGTGAGACACTGGAACAGGTTGCCCAGGGAGGTCATGGTGTCCCCTCCCTGGAGGTGTTCAAGACTGGGTTGGATGAGGCCTTGAGTGACCTGGTCTAGCAGAAGGTGTCCGTGCCCAGGGCAGAGAAGTTGATGATCTAGATGAATTTTAAGATTCCTTCCAACCTAAATCATTCTATGAATCTATTCATATTTCTACCATGAAAGTGGTCAAACTATGATGAAGGCTGGCCAGGAGGTTGTGGAATCTCTTTCCCTCATTGGAGGAGATTGAGACTCAGCTGAACACTTGCTGGCACAATCTGATATCAATAGACCTGCTTTGAGCAGGGAGTTGGACTAGGTGATCTCTAGGTCCCATCCAACTCAGATTATTCTACAATGTTAAGATTCCTAGACAAAGAAAGAAATGCTGCAGGAAGCTGCTCTCAGCTAACCTGCAATCTAAGCAATCAAGAGCCTGTTGATGTATCTTCTACAGGTTCTAAGACTAGGATACAGACCAAGTGATGAATGGACAATAAGATACTATGCTGTATCAAATTACCAGCAGCATGTCCTTCAGATCATCCTACTATCTTCTGTGATAAGAAATTCTGGGTAGTTTAGACCTACTGTGTTTAAACAGCACTTTAAGTTTTTCAGTCTGAAGAAAACATTTAGTGCAATAAGTACAAAGCAGCAAGGGACATGATTAAACCAAGGAACTGATAATTTGTGCCAAAAAGAAAAGGCTGAAAATTGGTTTCTTGCTGGGCTTTTCAAGGTCTGAAATTGGGACTACCTCTTTAATATTTCATTTTGCCATTGCCATTAAAAGGAAGTGGGAGGTAATATTTGTCAATGTCTAAAATGGGCTGTGTTATCAACATCAGAGAAGCCTGAAATAAGCTACAGAATTAAATGAAAGATCTTGGGGATGACAGCACAGAAACTGGATGATATTTAATTGCACAGCATGCAATGCCATGTATTTAAGAAATTGCAGCCAGCTGGAAATGACTAAGGAAAAAGATCTGGACATGCTGGCAAATCACTCGCACTCTGTGTGGTGAGTCAAAGGGGTATGATGCAGCTGCACAAGAAACACAACTCAACAAAAGGCTGTAATTTTCACTAACTCTTTTGATACTTCTAGATTTCCTGCCACAGAGAGGCTCTGAATATTGTACACTTTTTCAGAACTAGCTTTTAAATTCTTAAAAACCTTTTGGTTTCCCATAGAGAGAAAGCAAGTGAAAAGTATGTGTGTGTGCACAGAGGGAGAGCAATGGGAAAAGGTGAAACATGGGGGAAACACTGAAGAAAAGACACAGTTTTTAGGGGTAGTGATTTTCAGTTTGAATTGACAGCCATTAATTCCAGAAATATGTCTTAAGAGTGCTTTTGAAAGCTTTTGGCAACATCAATTCCACTAAGTGAAGTACTATTACAGTAAGTAATTTTAGAAGGACAGCAGGTGATGTCTTTCCAGCTACTCTTTCACAGACTCATAGAATGGTTTGGGTTGGAAGGGACCATTAAAGGTCATTTAGTCCAATCCCCCTGCAGTGAGCAGGTGCATCTGCAACAGAGCTCAGAGCCCTGTCCAACATGACCTGGAATGTTTCCAGGAATAGGGCTTCTACCACCTCTCTGGAAAACCTGTGCCAGTCTCTCACTACCCTCACTGTATAAGATTTCTTCATTCCCTCTAGATTAAACCTCCTCTCTTTCAGTTTTAAACCATCACACCTGTCCTGTGACAACAGGCCCTGCTAAACAGACTATCCCTATCTTTCACATAGCCTCGCAAGGAACATTTCAGCAATGTTATTTCTATGCTAAACCTATAGCAAAGATTATGCATGCTCGAAGTATTCAGACAATGTTGGTCATAAACTGTGAAAGCCAGAAGTAACAATTTTCTTAAATTGAATCATATTAATGAGTTCTCTTATTCTGCTCTGATAGTTTCTTATTTTATTATTATATACATTATTAGCTATGCTAACAGCAGGACATAACAAATGCAAAATACTTGTTCAAGAACACTACTGTTTTCAGCAGGGAATAATTAAGAACACATTTCAATAACATTTAGCCCTCTAATGAATAAAAGATAACTCATGTAGGCAACTCAGAGGCCTGCATAATTTTCTCGGAGGAGGTTAAAATGCACGATGAGTGCCTACTGCACAAGGAAGCACTTTTGGGCCATATATATCAAGAGCAGACAAGATGTGATCAAGGTTCGCGTAACATACAGGTTTAAATGTCATCTTTCCTGCAGGAGGCCTTCAAGAGGATGTCAGAATTCAGTGTAATTCACCTGAAAAGCAGAAAATACATCTGAGAGGTGGAATTTTAGAGCTTCAGCACTTTTCAAACAAGATGTGTATCAAACCCAGAAACTTCACCCCCTGTTCGTGGGAGCACTGATTGCATTTTCCCAGCTGGATCTGCATTGGTAAACGAGCGCTAAGCACAACTGTGCCTCCGTCTCTGTAACAGCTACTTCATGAAAGCAGTAAAGAATATGGCCATCAAACAAGCTTTCTTTCAGATCCTCCACCATTCTTCCAATTCTCCTAATTGCCAGATGCAGCTATTTACTCTTATATCCAAAATTGCCTTGAATTTACTTCTGCCAGAAAAGTAACAAAGGACAGAATGTGTTTCCGGGGCTCAGTCCCATCAGACAGCCTGCCTAATTTGTTTTAAAGTTTGCTGTCTACAGCAAGCATAGGCTGTCACAGCAGCATCTATAATCCTCCTGGATTCCACACCACAATACCGTAACAGCCTGAGTAGAAATGACTGCTACCTTTGTATTACTCTTCATCTGTCATTCTGCATCCATTTGGAGGGACTGCTGGGAAAGATAGCAACGAAAGCGTTAAGGCAGTGATAGTACAGAATAGAAAACCAGGCTTTAGAAAACTGGGATTGAAAAGACAGGTATTTGTACATGGATTCACACACAGTGCTGCCCTTAAACCAGCAGATCTGAAAATGATCAGCAATTTCTAACAAACAAAGCATAAACAGGAACAGTTTCTTGGGATTTTCAAATGCCTGTCTCAGTCACTTAGTCTGATAAAAGCAAATACTGAAGTTAGGTTGCTGTCTTTGTACTCCCCTGGCAAAGCCTCCCCTTACACAACTCCAGCTCAATCGTTTTTCCAAATTTTCCTCTTAAAGCTTGACTTAAACCCAGAGAATATAATCATTTTTGGACATATTACAACTGCCCCTCCCTATCACATGAGCAGACAGTAGCTAGGATTCCCTGTGAGTCACTCTGTGGTTTTTCAGATCGACATTAGCATCTGGGAGGTGACCAGGCACAACCAGGACTCTAGTGCATATTGACACTGTTCAAGGGCCAGTCCAAAGCACAGAGAGGAGATCCAAGGCTTTGTGCAGCCTGTTTTGCTCCCTGTGGAATGAGAACAATGATTTTTCTGCCACTTTTTGTCAGTGTTGTTCAAAATGCTTTTCAACTCATAAACTTGCTAACCTGGCAGCCTATTTTGTCTGCATACATGCAGAGATTGCCACCAACTAGTTTTCTTCCTATTCCAAGTTAGAATGAGCTGCAACAGAGGTAGATTTAAGGCAGTTTTGTCCTTCTACACCTGTGCTGTTGCCAGAACTGCAGCACACAAGCTGATTTTAAGCTAGATTGGTTCCTAATGCTAGGTGATGCATTTCTAAACTTTTCAAGCTTTCATAGATTTCAAGCAAAACATAAAATATAAGAGCAAATCCTCAACTGAAAAACAAGCCCAAATACCTACAAGCATTAGTTTTAAAGCCCCAGACAGCATATTTGTTTAAAATCAGTATTCCAGGTGCTGCTTGGCAACAGGAGAGGTAATTAAAATGGTGTTTGTGACAAGGAAAACAAAACTCTAGAGTACTCAAGGTGCGGCCTAACCAGTGCAGTGTACAGGGGCAGAATGACCTCCCTGCTCCTGTTGGCCACACTGTTCCTGATGCAGGCCAGGATGCCATTGGCCCTCTTAGCTGCCTGGGCACACTGCAGGCTCATGTTCAGTCTACCGTCGACTAGCACCCCCAGGTCCCTCTCAGCCTGACTGCTCTCCAGCCACTCTGACCCCAGCCTGTAGCTCTGCATGGGGTTGCTGTGGCCAATGTGCTGAACCCGGCACTTGGATGTGTTAAATCTCATGCCGTTGGACTCTGCCCATCTGCCCAGCCTGCCGAGGTCCCTCTGCAGAGCCTCTCTACCCTCCAGCAGATCAACTCCTGCCCCCAGCTTGGTGTTGTCAGCAAATTTACTCTTCCAATAATATATTAATAGATACATTTGTGACCACTTAGCAACCTTCACAACTAATTGAGAGGGAAAAGCTCAAACTGCGCCAGGTGAAGTTTAGGCTGGAGGTGAGGAGAAAGTTCTTCACAGAGAGAGTTGTTAGCCATTGGCACAGGCTGCCCAGGGAGGTGGTGGAGTCACCATCCCTGGATGTGTTCAAGAGGAGATTGGACATGGCACTTGGTGCCATGGTTTAGTAGTCATGAGGTCTTGGGTGACAGGTTGGACTTGATGATCTTTGAGGTCTTTTCCAACCTTATTGATTCTATGATTCTATGGTGTTTTGATTTCTTGCCATTTTGGTGCTATGTATTGTGTTTCTGCACACATACATTCCATCTCTGCTCTTGGAATCGTGATTCTCTGAGAAATTAATCTTTCACTTTCAGCATATAAAGATGGCTGGGAAAAGCTGGAATATATAACCCCTAGTTTTTTTCTGTTTGTTAAAGGAGAAAGAAATAGAAAAGCTTATAGCATTCAATGGTTAGGATTGTTGTATCTCGGTGTTGGTCTTGCTACTTTTTAAGATACTTCACCTCATCTTACTGTGTAAAGCATGTTCCTGGCTGTGAACACCCAGAGCAGCTCCTATTTCTTTTTAAAATGTAGCCATTTTTATATTGGGTTTATGTGGGAATGCCAGTGACGAGCAGTGTGAGCAATCTGGCAGTGCAGGCCTGAGAGCCTGACAAGGTGGTAGGCCATGCTCAGTATAAGTGCAGAGCCAGTTACCAGTATGCCAAAACAGTGCTGTGCCTGCAGCACTGTAACTAAAACAAGACGCTGGTAGCTAGAAACATAGTGAGTTATCTCGGGACAACAGGACATGCACCTGCATCAACAAACCTCACGTGTCATCCATAGGTGGACCAATAATCTACAATAGCGTGATGTGTGGTCACTCATAGGGGACCAATGAGTCCATGCCAACAAGGCATACCAAGGTTATATAAATTGTAGCAGTTTTCTTGCTACGCACTTCTTTTTCTGCCTGTCCTGTCTCCTCTCCTTCCATGCTTTACTGTGCCATGCTTTCACCATAGGCCTGAGCCATAGGCCTGCAATACTGGAACGATAAAGGATCAGTACCCGATCACATTGGTCAGCCGTATTGATTCCAAGAACCTCCGTCGTCGCCGTAGCTGGCTAAATCTGGCGCCCAAACAGGTTTATTTCTGCATGGTAGAATGATTCCAAGAATGGGTAGCAAGCTGACCTTTCAAATTCAATTTACCTCTTTCACACAATAGACATAAGCATTGTCTATGCAAATTCATGTATGCCTACAAGTGGTACTATAGTCAAAGATCTGTGGCAACATGAGCACACCTGTTCTGAAATCAGGGAGCCTTATAAAACAACCAACTAATCAATCAATCGATCATGTTTGCATGTCATGATAACACAATTAAAACTTTCCTCCATAGCCTTTCAGCAGGACACAAGGACTATCCAGACCTGATGTTTCCCAGAAAAGATAGTGTCAGGAAAATACCATGTCTGAGTTGTCCTTGGGGAAAAAAAAGAAAAAAAGAAAAAAAAGAAAAGTCATAACACTTGCAGGTTCATTTGTGTTTTCAGTTCATCTGAGTCTCACCTCTCCTTCCTGCATAAGAGAGTCAGACATGCCAGGACCGCAAGACCAACTATTCCAAATACACAGCCAAGGAGGATTATTTGTCTGATATCTGAAAAACCAAACGCAAACACAATGAAACAAGAAGGTGCTGGTACATTTATTCACATTTGTTTGAATGCAGTCACATGTGCCAGTTGTTTGAAATGTCCATATAGTGTAAATGCTACTGTTCTTTGTGGAATAAACTGGTGAAGAGTAAGAACTCAGGTCATGCATGTGATAGGTACAGCAGGTGGCTGCCAAAGCTGTTCTAACACAAAGAAAGGATGCTGGTTAAGCATCCTGAAGGTACAGTATTTGTGTACAACTGCCAATCCCTGTAACTAAAAAGAAGCTTCAATCCTTTTCCCAGCCTGTTCGATTGGTTTAAAATTTGCCCCTATTTTGGCATTAAAATTTTTGAAACTGCCTCTGCTGCGTAATGAGAGCAAAAGTGACTGTTGTGAGTGTGGTGAGCTGCATCAAACAGTATGAGCATGCTAAAGTGCCAATTTCATTCTGCAGATGCATAATAAGGACACACAAAAGAGAGAAAGAAACCAGCTATGAAACAAATTTTGAATAATAAATCTCCTCTTCTTTTAAAGAGTTGCAGGTTGCCAATTTTGTCACTTTCCCACTGATACAGGACAGAGCTAGCGGGATGCTTTGTGGCTGAGAAAAGGAACAGATGCTAAAGATGTCACAGAGGTAAATCCTTCATAACACATAATACAAGTTTAGGCGGTGCAGCATCTGGATTGAACTGTCTGGGAAAAACAATGATTACTGAAATTTGTATCCCTTAAGAAAAGTACCATCACTGAAAACCCACAGCTCCCAGTGTTACCAATCTTTGCCTCAGACTCGGTGTCAGTGAAAAAGAAGTGGCTCTGAGACACTACGGAGTCCTAAGGTCAATGAAGATTCAATGATCTGCTCCTGGTGATGGCACCATATGCATGCATTAGGGAGCATATAGCTTATTTAGGAACAGGTGAGCAGTGGTTCATCTGAACTGTCATGCTTCTGGGATGCATTTTTGACAGCCCTTCATTCCATTGCTTTGTAATGCCTGCAGGAAGAGCTGCCTAGCACACAGTGACAGCAGATTGCTATAACAGACCCTTTCATGGGCTTAGAATAGATAAGTTGGTTTCTAAATTGGTTTAAGCAAAAAAGAAGTGGGATACATAAACTGTTTTACAGGTGTTAGTCCTTCATGATGTAACTTCTGTACAAGGCTCAAACCCTTCTGTTTGGCTTACACGCAGCTTACAGGCAGGTGCCAAGTGATGAGTACCCTCCACTGGCCTCCGTAGTTTGCTCTGGTGGTGATTTGCCTCCATTGTGGAATCTTTGTATTTAGTTTATAATCTCTGATTATATTTCTTGATTTTATATGTTTTGCTTTCAGTTTCCTGGAAATGAATGCTGTGGTGCTGGCAAGACTTGCAGTGGGATTGTAATTAGAAGCCTAGTAAAATAATTATTAGCAGAGGATTTCCATGTGAACTTTAATTTGAGGAAGAAAAACTCAAAAGTAACAGCGTGCAGGCCCAACAACATAATCTGTATTTGAAATGTCAAATAAAGAAATGGGTTGTGCAAAATAACTGGCATTCAGTTTTCTTGTTTTCCTTCAGCCTTTCACATTCAGTATTCACAGTCCTCGTGCCTTTATTTCAATGGTTCTAGCTTTTGGAAGTCAGAAACATATAGCAACTCAAAGAATGCAATGGGTTGCAATACAGACCTTCAATGCAATGTGGCACAAAACTGCAGCAAGAAAAATGGGCGCAGCACTGTCAAGAAGTACCCCCTGGAAGCTGAGAATAATAGAGGCCTGGGCCCTGTGTACTTGACAGGCATGAAAGAAGGAGTTTGAAAAGGAGTGTTTTAAAAGTTCATGCTGGAAGTAAAAATGTGACCACTAATCACAGTGGCTAGGTCGGTGGTCAGGTGCCCAGAGATTTGGAAGTGCTGCCCATTAATTTTGTCAGCATTTTCCAGGCATCAAGACAGCCTTCTGCGAGAAGGCTTCGTAACCAGATGCTGGTGAGACAGCAGCACGTGAAAGAGGAAGACAGTGAAGAAAACTGACCTCAGTAAGAACAGATTTTTGACAACATGAAGGCCTTTCCTGTGCTTCTGCTGAATTCAGAATCAATGTAAGGAAAGCTGGCATTGGATTTCAACTGTATCTTAGACAGGATCCAAAAATGTTTTCAGTGGAACACAGGTACTAGCTGTCCACGTTACAAAAATACTACAGGGCTAGACATCTTTGAGATGAACTTTGGACTGGTTTGCTTATCTTCTCTGGAGAGACCTAGACCTGTCTCAGCCAGAGACTGATGTGCACCAGCATATCTTATGATGCAAAAAGGAAAAGGCAGCTAGATGCGAATGTCATTATTAAGGCACAGAGTTTAAAAAATCAGGAATTGTGTGTGCAATTTGTATTTTATATTGTCTCTGTCAATTGTCAGTACTGTCAGTATCCTGCTGCTGTGGGCAGCATTGCCATATCCAGCTTTCTGAGGATGATAAAAGCATCATTTCTGGCTCAGTTTACAAATGAACTACAACCCCAAATATCAAATGGTAAGGATTCTTTCACATCCTGTTGTGCTTTGTCATATGTCAGGAAAACATGTGCTGCAAAATATTGCAGTTTTTGCTTGCTTGTTGATAAAGCTGTGGCATGTGTCCATCATTTGGAATGCAGTTTATCTCTGCATATTTCCCAGCTCCTTCCCCCCCTTTTCAGGGCTGCCTTTTTGCTCCTCTTTCTCTAGTGCAAATGTCAGCATCCGGTTTGTTTATTGAGACTGCCTGGCTCCTATCCAGTATGCGTGCGGTTGATGGCAGCAGTGGAAAAGTGTTAGCTTTCAGCTTGGCAAAATGCTTTGCCACTGGCTTTTTAAGGTCTGGCCTTAGTTTGTAAAGATTTTGTTCTCCTCAGGCTTTTGACAGATCATCTACTATGACTGTGAACTATGAAGCATGCTAAATTATCTGCTAAACTTCTGACTCACTCATATTTTCGACGGTTAACTGAAGCGCTCCGTATGCTCTGGCCTATCATATTAAATAGAAACATTTTGAAACACTTCTAGTTTCCCTCTTTCCAAACCAGCATCACTACTGAAAGAAGCCCCTGTGAACAAAATCAGCTGCATATTGATTGCTAACAGTGGCTGGTCCAAGAAAATATTCAGTGTATAGAATAGAATAGAAGAGAATAAACCAGGTTGGAAGAGACCCTCAAGATCATCGTGTCCAACCTATCATCCAACACCACCTAATCAACTAAACCACGCAACCAAGCACCCCATCAAGTCTCCTCCTGAACACCTCCAGTGATGGCGACTCCACCACCTCCTCAGGCAGTCCATTCCAATGGGCAATCACTCTCTCTGTGTAGAACTTCCTCCTGACCTCCAGCCTAAACCTCCCCTGGTGCAGCCTGAGACTGTGTCCTCTTGTTTTGGTGCTGGTTGCCTGGGAGAAGAGACCAATCGCTGCTCCTGTTCACTCATCTATCTGAAATCAAGCAGGATTCCCTGGTTTGTGTGCGCAAATGTGCAATTACTTTTCAAGCTAAGGTCCCCAGCTTGCTGCCTGAACCCTCTGCACTTCTTCTCACAAACATCATGAAATGTGCCAAACTGCATGGGAAATCAGAAGAGTTGGTGCAGGCCTGCAGAGGCTGATCAGCTGTGTCAGCTGGCCAAAAATTCATGGCTGATGTGTTGTGCACTTTCTACGTTTCTTTGGAATGTGCTCAGAATGGAGAATCTGTTGCTATGATTTCTATGCTGGGTACTTTCAGGACCAATTAACTCAGCATTAAAAGCTCCTCAGCTTGCCCCGTGGCCTTGCATGGCCCTGGTGTTCTGAAACATTGCCGTCTGGAGGGTATCTGGAGTGTGAGTGGCCTATACGTGAAAGGGCTGAAGGGGGCAGAAAACGTTGGGCAGTTTCATGTAAATCGTAGAGACTGCTGCTAAATCCCACAGTCCCAGACTGATCGATAACCTAATACTAGTGACATAAGATGGGTAGTAAATGTATGTTATTTATACTAACTGCTATTGCATGGTTCACAATAGTTTTACTGCTATGGAATAACGCATTGTGTTTTGAGATAACATAATCCTTTGGAACCAGAGTGCAAGTCTTCAACAAGCATCGTCTGTGTCTGCTCTCAGATCACAGAATCACAGAATGTTTGAGGTGGGAAGTAACTTCTGGAGGTCATCTTCCAAATTCCCTGTTCAAGAAGGGTAACCCAGAGTCAGTTGCCCAGGACCATGTCCTCATGGCTTTTGAATGCCTCCAGGGAAGGAGACTCTACAACCTCTCTGGGGAACACAGAGCCAGAAAAAAACATTTCCTGATGTTCAGAGGGAGCCTCATGTGTGTTATTTTTTGCCCATAGGCTCTGATCACCACTGGGCACCCTGGGCACCACTGGGGAGACCCTGGCTTCATCTTCTTTGCACCCTCCCTTCAGGTATTTGTACACATTGATAAGACCCTAATACCCCGCCCCAGCCCCACCCTGCAACCCCAAGGCTTCTCTTTTCCAGGCTGAACAGCTTCCAGCTCTCTCCGTCCCTCCTCATAGCAGAGATACGCTATTCCCCTAATCACCTTCTTTGGATTCTCCAACATGTCCGCAGCCCACTGGACACGGCACTGCAGGTGTGGCCTCACTGGTGCTAAGAGGAGAAGGATCACTTGCCTCAACCTGCTGGCAATACTTTCCCATGAATAGAATAGAATAGAATAGAATAGAATAGAATAGAATAGAATAGAATAGAATAGAATAGAATTAACCAGGTTGGAAGAGACCTTCGAGATCATCATGTCCAACCTATCATCCGACACCACCTAATCAACTAAACCATACAACCAAGCATCCTGTCAAGCCTCGCCCTGAACACCCCCAGCATCGGTGACCCCACCACCTCCTCAGGCAGCCCATTCCAGTGGGCAATCACTCTCTCTGTGTAAAACTTCCTCCTAACCTCCAGCCTAAACCTCCCCTGATGCAGCCTGAGACTGTGTCCTCTTGTTCTGGTACTGGTTGCCTGGGAGAAGAGACCGACCTCTGCCTGTCTACAACCCCCCTTCAGGTAGTTGTAGAGAGCAATAAGGTCACCCCTGAGTCTCCTCTTCTCCAGACTAAGCAACCCCAGCTCCCTCAATCTCTCCTCATAGGGCTGTGCTCCAAGCCCCAGCTGGAAGCCAGATGATTAAATACTGAGCAATGACTTCTGAATTAATCTTTGCAACAGAAATTCTAGAACAGCATGAAATTACTTTTGTTGTAGTCACAGGACTCACCAGCAAAAAAAAAAAAAAAAGCTGCACAGCACCAGAAATTTGCAATGCCTGCATATCATGGTCCCTGTCAGCCACCCTGTAATCCTATCAATCCTGCAACATCACGTGTGTCTTTGTGCTGGGCTTTTAGTTATTTGTTGCTAATTTATCACACACTCCTCCCCCAGAAACTAAATAGCAAATCTAAGGCGTGCAGATTGCTGTGTGTTTGCTCAGTGCACAGCAGAACCCGCACTGGGGTAATGAGCACAAAGTACACAGGTATGATTCCAGCTTACACTTAGCGATACAAGCTAAACAGCCACAGGACGCAGACCGATCTGCACGTGACACAAGGCTGTTTGATGAAACATAATTGAGACCTTCAGAAATTCCCTTCTCTCAGTGGTGACACTAAAAAGTGTTTTCAACATCAACAGGTTCAAGCAGGCAATCCAAACCAGTGGCTACGTCGACAAGGATGGAAAAGCCCACTGCATCTCCCCACTGCTCTATGAGACAGGTGTCATCCCTCTGGAGGTTTCTGCAGACAGCGGGCTGAACTTTCCGTACTCTGGAACTTGGCTATCAGGTTACTTACTTAAATCTACAGTATGTCTCCTCTTTCTGTATTCTTGCTCCATGGATGCAAGATTCTGTGAGTCTTTTCCTTTTGACCACTTTTCTTCTTCCTGAACAAGTCGTTGGACCTCAGAAAAGTCATCCTTGCTGCTTCATGCTAATTCATATTTTCAGAGATGAACTTTCACACCAACTGAGTTCTGCTGCTGTACAGCAGTGTGCCTCTTCCAAGAGAAGCAGCAGCACCGTTAACTCATTAAAAATGAGGCTGACCAAACCAGTAACCTCTTAGTAACCACTCTTGGAAAATAACTGCATCATGGTGTAGCAATCTAAGGACTGCACACATTGTACAGGTTGCATTCTTGCAGCTTCCGCTTACTCTTCTTACATTGTGCATCACATTAGAAAACATACACAGGGAAAATACTGATAAATCTTAACATACCAGCACTGCTTCAGATCTCTGCCAAGCAGAAACATCACTAAACCTTTTTTTCTGTTCTGTAATGCAGTACATCACAGCAAAGTTTCAGATGGAGAAAAATGCACATTGGTCAATCAGACAAAATGGCAATACTATGGCACCCACAACACGGATGGAAACTTAACTCTCACCTGGATGCAGCAGGCACTTGCAGCAAGCCACATCAACATAGAAGTCTGGGGATACCAGGAAACAGGTAAAGTGACACTCCTCCTACCTGCACACAAGCAGTCAGCAGGTGTGACTTGCATGCAGAGGTCTGCACGGAACGCAGCCGCTTTCACTGCGGTCTCAAGATCTGCAAGTATAAATCACTCACAGCAAGAACCTCAGCTTTTCCTTTTCATTAGCGCAGGCGTGGAGACAGCTCATTTCGATCTTGTGGCAACTGTTTTGTTTCCAGCATTCAAAATAATTTGCTTTCTCTGTGTGACAGGTGACAGTTACTCAGAAAATTGGTTGGCTGAATGGAAGTATCTTTATACTTTGGCAAGAGATATACCCAATAGTGGGAAATTTTCTTTCATTCCTGAACCAGCTAAAGGAGATTACAGCACGTGGGACTTTGGAATTTTGAGGATTACACCCAGAAATTATTCTGATGGGCAGAGGCAAGTTGTCACCATCTTAATTTAGCATAGGTGCCCTATTGCTTCCTGTATTAAAGCTGTTTTCTCCCTTGGGGTTTGACTCTGGGACTCATGCTCCGTTTCACATGACAACAAAATGGTGAGAGAATTGGAAGGGCAAACGTGAGAAAAACTGTCGGGTTGAGACACAAAGTCGGATTACTAAGTAAAGAGAGGTGTAGGCATAGAGGAAGCAAGGCAAAGCAATCGTTCACCGCCTGCCACAGGCAGACCTATGCCCAGTTAATCCCCAGGTGACAGCTTCTCTGGAAACACTCCCCCATGCTTTTTCTGCCAAAAAGGGCGGGTAATGGCAACCCCTATTCTACTCCCTGAGAACCAGCACGAGACGCAGAGAAGGCGCTGACACTGTGCAGGCACTGTTCGGCAACAGCTAAAACGCTGGGGAGTCAGCAGCACTGTTTGGGTCCCAGATCCAGAACATGGCACTGTACGGACTGCTGTGAAGAAAATTACTCCATCTCAGCCAAATCCCGTGCCCTCAGCAAAGTAGAACCTGCTGAATGTTTTTGTTCCAACCATGGAGAAAGCCCTGAACACAGAACTTTTGTCACTGCAGCCTCTGCATTCGACTTTTTTCTACTTTGTAAGCGTGCCGGACACTGTCCCCCACAGCAAACTCCTGGCCAAGCTCTCAGCCCATGGCTTGGATGGGAGCACACTGCATTGGGTTAGGAACTGGCTGGAGGCTGAGCCCAGAGAGTGGTAGTGAATGGTGCCACATCCAGCTGGCAGCCAGTCACCAGTGGTGTGCCCCAAGGATCGGTGCTCTTGACCAGTGCACTAAAGTGTAATCTCACCACGGTTCTTCAGGACTGATTTATGGTGGCTGCACAGCTCCTTCCAGTGCTGTTAGGAGATGGGGCCTGCCGGGAAGCAGTACCTTTGCCCAGATGCACTGAAGTTTATGTTGGCTGTGATAGTACAATGGTGCAAGTAATTAAAGATTTATGGTTGTGCTCTACAGAATGAATGCTTGGGTTTTCCTGATGAAGAACTAAACAACCTTTTCAGGTGCTTCTATCCACAGGGGAAGAGCTCCAAAACCTCACTCAGAATCTCCTGCGGATAGAATGGCAGGACACATCGTGGAGTCAGTAAAATTCAGTGTGCACAAGCATTGCATGTGTGGCACATGCACCTAAGTGTGCTACGGGGTGACGTGTAGGATCCACAGCCTTGTCTTTCGGGAGAAAAATAAGGTGTCCTACCTACATTACTCTCTCACTGCCTTCTCATTCACATTAAAAATTTAATACATCTTGTTTGATTGTTTTTTACAACAGGGAAATACTAAAAATTGTCATCAACAAAGAGCCCCAAAAGGCAACTCATTGATCAGTCACCGATTTGATGTATTAATGGAGAGACTAGCAGAGCACCCATCGCATCGCTCAGAAATTTGACCTTAATGAAACGACCCTGTGTGGAAACAGCGACGACATGTGCGCTTGCGGGTGGAGGTTAGCAGAGCCTTTGCTTATTTCAGGGTTCTGACAGCCTTGCAAAAGAAGTTTTCACTGCGGTATGGACTTAATCTTGTTCTGTGGTAATTAGCTATTGCTGGAAAGTGACATTAGAACGGTTCACCTCCCTTTGGTGGAGAAATATGAAATCGTGGCCCACCTGCACGTTAGCACAGAAGAGGCACTGAAAGCTGTATTTTCAATCAAAAAGTCTTTGCCTCCCATCAGAGATCCCGAATATGGAGAAATTTGAAGACAAAATTCTTTATAATCAGGGCAGCAAATCTGCAAGGACTGGCATGTCACCTGGCAGGAACAGGTATCAAGCAGCTCTCCACAACGATGTGAGCAAGAGTCTTGAGCTCCTTGTTAAAGGAAGAGAAAAACACAGACAGGAAGGTTATTGAACTCTTCCAGATGTTCCCCAAAACAGAAGTACATCATCTAAAAGCCTTCTGTAAACAAATGAAGTAGGCTGGTTCTGCTAGTGTAGGTGGATGATGAAGAACAAGCATTGGAAAATGGAGAGAAGGGGACATAAAAGCAGCCAGTCACACATAAGCAAGCTGCTGGCCTGTATTCTGCTCTGAGTCCTGCCCCTGAGCACCACAGCCACCACATTACATCCTGCCACCGTGTTCCGTGTCGCTTCTTTCCTGTGTGTGCGTTCACACGCACGTTCTCATCAGAAGTGAACACCAGGATGAACGAGCCAGGCAGTAGAAGGAGACCTGCACTTGGAAACACCTAAGGTCTGAGCTGTTGTGCCACATAAGGGATTTGGGCTTAGCTAACAGGTGTATTTAGCTGGACCTACAAGCAGGAACTGCAGTATCCATATCTGTGGGTCTAAGACCAGAGGAATTTCCTGAATCTGAGAGGACAGTAGATCTGACACTACTGGCCTGGGAATGAGAAATTTACTGTGTTGCAAAAGCTGCTGGATTCATCTAGTCCTTAAAGGTCATTAACAACGAATGAACAAGACTAGGAGAGGAAGAAAGAATTTCCAGTCACCCCTCATGGGGCTGAAGAGCAAGTGCTTGCATTCCAGGTATGACAGATTCTGATGAAATGAGAAAATGTTGCAGAGTGTTGGGGCAGGAAGGAGACGGGCTGGCACGGGGAGGGCTGATAGGTTGTTTGTTGTTTTGTTTGTGTGGTGTGGGGTTGTTTGTTTTGGTTTGGTTTGGGGTGTGGGGTTTGTTTTGTGGGTTGTTTTTGGTGGGGTTTTTTGGTAGGATGGAGAGATCAAGGAAATGAAAAGGTAGTAAAATCTTTGGTTTCCTCTCTTTGCTGGCATTCCTTGTTTATACTGGGACAGTATGTGAGTGATTGGCATAAAAGAACAAGAATGGTAGCGAGTCAGAAATAAAAGTCAGCCTTCATTCTGTAGTAGAAAAACTTGCCTGAGTTGGAGGCTGAAATGCTTGTTCAATATAGGAAGGGAGAAAGTTGTTCTGAGTCTTTAAAAATATTTACTGCATTCTCTGGATTGTCTGTTTATTTACAGAAAAGATCTGCTGTCCTGCTGGGAATTACAGAGGAAGGGGTTAAAAATGACAGGATTCTGGCAAAAGCCAGTTTGTCTGCCTTTTCTTTAGCTTGCACAAATGGTGTCAGTAATTTCTTGCCAAGGGTTGCATTCTGAAGTTCAGAAGTCAAAGAAGTTTGTAGTTAAAAGAAGCAACATTGTTGAAAGTCACTCACCTACATTCCAAAGAGCAGAGTGGGTGAAGAGAATGAAGAAAGAAACTTCTATTCCAACAAATTTCATATTTTGTCCAGCTGATCCGAGACGGCTGATAGCCTTTCTGCCTGCCCAGGAAAAGCCTTTTATAGAAACAGGTGTCCAGAAACGAACAAGACTCTCACTGTTCAAAGGTTTGTTGTAACTTACTGAACCAAAGCGAGCGGAAGGAGATGTA
This sequence comes from Dryobates pubescens, assembly GCF_014839835.1. Taxonomy (NCBI): domain Eukaryota; kingdom Metazoa; phylum Chordata; class Aves; order Piciformes; family Picidae; genus Dryobates; species Dryobates pubescens. The sequence goes on from NC_071643.1 coordinate 10,695,151, forward strand.
CCTTTTCAGAGGTCGTCTCTGATTGCAGATAAGATGGAGGGGGTGAGGGTGGGTAGTCAGAAGGACTCCTGCACATATTTCAATAGTTATGCTTTTCTGAATTGGAATGTGGTGAGTGTTGTTTTTACGAGCACTGCTGCTCCAAAGGTCAAGACCACAGGATCGTTGGCACGAGGTGTATGTTTAAGTTTTATTGGAGGAACTAGAAAAAATTATCAGTGGGAGGAACAAAAAAGAATAGATGCTGACAGCGTACTTTTGTTCAGGAGATAATGGGACATTGAGAAAGCAAGTTTACTGCACTGTATGTGTCAGCATGGCAGTGGCAAATGAGAGAGGGGAAAAAGATTCTGAGGAGGGTAGAACTGAAAATGGTGCTTTGGTGTCAGAGCAGTGAAAAGGAGTTTAGAAGCCTTCTGACAGAAACACAGGGATATTCTGGTAAGGAAGAAGGGCAGGGCTGATGCAGCAACAGCTGCCATCGACTACCTGTTCCAATAGCAGCACGGGAGCTTACGATGGAGTGGTTGTAGGAGGGACTGAAAGAGTGCAAGGCATACTCTGCTGATCTGGAATGTGAAAAAACAGTGCCTAAGAATCTCCTTGCACTTAATGTTAGCTGGGTAGAAGATCAAGGACAGAGTAGTCTGGCAGGGGAATTTTGGGAAGCAAGGCTATTCAGACCTAGATATCAGTAGTATCATGATGTGGCAAAACTGGAATCAGTGCCCCCGCAAATAATTAGGGGCATGTTGTTAATTTGAAAGGTATTCAGGTAAAGGATGTGCAATGGCAGCAGTGGGCCCAACTTCAGAAAAATAAATGGAGTATAAGGTATAGGATCACAAAATAATTCAGGTCACAACAGACTCCAGAAGGTTGTTCTTGTCCAACTGGCTGCTCAAAGCAGGTTTAGCTATGAGGTCAGATCAGGTATGTCAAGGTTTCATCCAGCCTGGCCTTGAAAACCGAGGCTGAAGATAAAAACTGCACAATAAATGATTCCTGGTGTACCAATAAATGATTCCTGCTGCACGAGGGGGGTCCCTGCATGCATTCCCACACGGGAGCCTCCTGTTCCTAGCAAGAGAAAACTCAGCTCTCTTTCTGCTCCACGTCAGTCTAGGAGGTAGCTTTCGGGGTAGCCTGTAGGGCGCCGGAGCACCGCAGTAGGCCGCATCCCTTCAGGAGGATCCAAGGGTGGCTGTGTCTGAGGTGCAAAGGCAGCAGCGAGGAGCCTGCCTGCAACGTGCGATGGAGGCCTCGGGGGGTGGGGCATCGCTGCCGGGGGGTCTAACCAAAACTGGGTGTGAGAGACATCGACCTCAGGCACATTGGGGCAGCCACCAGACAGCAGCAGAGGGGCTGGAGTAGCTGCAGCTGTTTGTGGGAGACCCTTCCCTCCCCCCTTTTATTTCTGCAGCAGAGTTCCCCTTTGCGGGGAGGGGGATGTGTACACATCTGACTAGGAAAGGAACGAGCTGCTGGCTGGGCAGTTTGATTCTCCCCCAAAAGGCAGAAAGTAAAGCAAAGGGAGCGGGGGGATTGTGCCACGTGGGGTAGGGGGATGGTGCAGCAGAAGAGCAGGTGAGCGAGGGCTGGGGGCACCCCCCTAAAGGGCTGAAAGGTCTCGGAGTGGACCACAAAACATTTCACAATGTAGGTGCTGTGTGAGGCGATGCGGAGCAGAACCTCTCCAGCTGGAGAGGGAGGAGTTGGAGCGACTGCTGTGTCACAAAGCTTTGGAAATCACCCCCCCGTCTGCCCTCCCTGTTGTAAAGGCTGTGGGAATCGTAATAAAGTTACACAGGGGCTTGAGCTACAAGCACAGCCTGCGGCTGTACCCATCATAAACTGAGGCTTTTACCTGCGTGTGCTGTGGGTTTTAATTCAAATGCCAAAACATCCTGAGCGGGGCCGGGCCGAGCTGCTGCCCACGCCCAGGGCAGTGCTCAGGGCTCTCCCCTCCTGTGTACTGGCCGGCACCGCCGCCGTGCCGCGGCGTGTGCCGCCCCGAGGGCACTCAGTGCTGCAGCGAACTGATGCTTGAAATGCTGGAAAGTTGTTAGGGGGTGAAGGGAAGAGGGAGAGACTGCCCGGAGCGCTGACATGGGTGCAGCTGCTGCGCCGCAGCGAGGCTCGGGTCCCTCCAGGGTGATAGCGTCGCGATCGTTGCCATGGATTCAGCGCATGCGCCGCAGCGAGGGCTGTTCGTGCGCATGCTGCTGGCGGCTTTAAAACGGCGCTCGCTGGCTCGCCGTGGCTATCAGGTTCTTGGTCGCTCTGCGCCAGGTAAGTGCCAGCCTCTGCTGCTCTCTGGGGCTTTTCTCTCGCAGGTGCAGGACTGTGCTCTGGCTCTGCCGGAGGCAGGCTCCCGGAGCCGAGCCGGGACCGTTTAGGAGCCGCGACGGGGCGGGGGAGTGACGCATTACCGGTCGCCGCTGGGGCGAGCTGGGGCGAGCGGGCGGGGGCTGGGGCGAGCGGGCGGGGGCTGGGGCGAGCTGGGGCGGTCTAGCAACAGTCGGGAAGAGTCAGGAGGGCTCTCCTCCCAGTAACAGTAAGTGCTCTCCTAGCGTGGCACCTGTCGTCTTTGTGTTCCTCCCAGTAACTGCAAATTCCCTTCCTGGTGCTCCCAATGCTTTCCCAATCTCCCAGTAACCCCCAGATTTCTTCCCCAGTGTGGCCCCTGTGTCCTCTCAGTATCCCAAACTCTCTCCTCGGTGCTCCCAGTACCGTCAGATGCTGACTGTGGTTTTGAATGCCATCAACTCACAGCTCTGTGAGTTAAATGAATGCCAGAGGAAAATGAGATGCTTGTGTAAGTGTTTTAATAGGGTGCATGGAAACCTACTCACAGCTTTACAACGTGAGTAACTGAGGTCTGTGCTTTGCTTTTTGCTCTACTCCTTACAGGTTGACTCTTTGCTTTCTGCTTTGTTGACCAAGCAAGGCTGATGTCACCTCACAGCTGTCACCCTGTTGGTGCCTGCCTGAGGGTGCCAGGACCCTTCCTGGAACCACAGGACAGAAGAAAGCTTTGTCTCTCTCTATGCCCTGAGCAGGAGTTGTACCGACACAGGCTCAGAAAGCTGAAACCATGGAAAGATTTAATTAGCGAGCAACAGGCAGAAGAGCTGGGGGTTGATTGCCAGGGAGAAATGCACTGACTGCAAGGTGATCTGGGGGTAGTAAATCCTGGGGAGCATGGAACATGCTTGGAGATGCAGAGCTGCGCAGCAAAAACTCAGCTGCGTGCTGAAGGTGCAAACCCTACCGAGAGGGCAAGCTGGGATAACGAGGGACTTGCATTGAGGATTCGGTTACCACGTGTCAAGGCTGGATGAAGGGGCTGTAACAGGAGAGTGGAAGTGGAACAGAGGGGTGGAGTGTGGTGGGTTAATGCCCATGCTGAAAACAGGGTGGAGGGCTTGCAAGTGCTTTGCCCCCCCCTGCAGGGTGTCTTCCCCCTGGGAAATGGAGTCTGTTCCACTCCCCCCTCCCTGCCCAGCTGGGGTATAAAAGGAAGGACACTAGCAAGGGCAAGGAACAAGGATTTGTGACCATTTTAGGTTGTGCCTTTAAGAAAGAGACAGTTGCTGGAACACTGGCTGAATGTTCCTTGCCCTTGTGAACCTTACCTGTTGTTATATATTGTTTAAAGAAAACTCTTTACCTCTCTACTGCCAAGCTGACTCCAAATTATTTCTTGGTGGATTTGCTCCTTCCCTTTCCTTTTTTTTTTCCTCTCTGTTGGGAGGGAGGAGGGGGGGGAGAGATTCTCAGCCTTGCCCCCATCTGAGCTCTTAACTCCCAGTTAAGGCTCAAACCACTACAGCGATGATGCAGCAGAGGAGCAGGTGAGTGAGGGGAGGGGGGCAGCCTCTCCCAAATGCTGCTTGCCTGAAGGTTCCTGGAGGGGATGGAAACCCACGACAAAATGTAAGTATTAGTGTGAGGTATCCTAGCAGAGGGAAAGCTGTGCCGTTCATCCACAGGTTGCAGAGCAGTAGTAATGTGTATGCCAAAAGGTTTCAAATGACCCCCAGCTGCAAATTAAACCCCCACAACACACACAAAGGAGCCCCCACTGGTTTTATGTTTAGTAGTTTAATTCGAATGGAAAGGCCTCTGAAGAGAGGCTGGTTGGGCTGTGCCCCATGCACAGGTAGGAGATGCCCCTCCCCCCCTGACTGGTCAGTGTTGCCCCCACTCTTAGTGGGGTCTGTTGGCATCTATGGTGGGTGTGGGGGCTATCAAAGGGGAAATTAGGGGTATGTGGGAGCCAATGGAGGGTCTCCTGGGGGCACTTCAGTTGGATGGTTAGGGATAGTTGTTGTTGGGGGGAGGAGGGCTGGCTTGGCTTGGCGGCGGCCTGAGTGGTGGTGGTGGGGGTGGGCTGGCTTGGTGGTGGCGGGGGGGGTGGGGGGTGGGCTGGCTTGGCTTGTGGTCAGCCTGAGTGCTGGGGGGGGGGGGAGGGGGTGTGGCTGGCTTGGCTTGCAGTCGGCCTGAGTGGTTGGGGGGGGGGTGGGCGGCTGGCTTGGCTTGGTGTTGGCATGAGTGGTTGGGGGGTGGGAATGTGGGCTGGCTTGGCTTGTGGTTGGGGGGCGTGGCTTGGCGTTGGCCTGAGTGGTTAAGGGGGGGTGGGGGTGTTGGCTTGGCTTGGCGGCGGCAGCCTCTGTTGTTTTGGGATGGAGGGTGGTCCTGGCTTGGTGGCGGTGGCCTCTGTTGTTGGGGGGATGTCTTGGCTTGGCAGCAGCAGCCTCTGTTGGATCCAACTGAAAGGTCCTTTGGGAGACCCTCCGGTGGCTCCCCACATTCCTCTCTGTGTGCCCAAGTTCCCATTTGATACCCCCAGACCTGCCTTAGATGCCAGCAGACCCCTGCAGAGCAGGGGCAGCACTGAGCAGGTAGGGGATTCTCCCCCCTGTGTGTGGGGTGAGGCTTTGCTGGGCTCTCCTCAGAGGTTTTTTTCCATTCAAATTAAAGAAGAGAGACAAAACCCAAAGAAACCTCAGGATAAAGAATAAAGGCAAAAGAAACAAAGACACACACCCTCCCCCCCCCCCCCCCAACACACACAGAGGAGGGCTCCCTGGCTTTAATTCCTTGAGACCCACTTTATAGTTTTGTTTTCAAACTGCTTTGCTCTACCTGGAATTGGCTTCTACCTTCCAGCAGCCTTTGTGTGTAATGGAAGCGATGCAGCGGAAGTGAGGTCAATAATGCCATTCTTGACTATTTATATGAACAGGAGAGATTTGTAGTCTTAGGGTGAGTTGGCTTAGTGCTCTCAGTGAAGCCTGAGGATTTCCTTCCCCTGAAGAGAGGGTGGCTCTGTCCAGCTCCATCAAGCTGGGCTACTTTTCACTGGGCGGGCCAGGGCTCAGCTCCCCTGGGTGCCAGGCGGCTCTGCTGAGGTCTGCTCTCTGCTCAGCTTTTTCTAGCTTCTGTGGGCTCCCTTTGTCCGGCTCAGCTCCGCACCAGGTCAGTGCCAGCCTCTGTCGCTCTCTGCGGTTCCTGTGTAGGTGCTGTGAAGGTTTGACATGCCCGAATGTTCTAGGAGGGGATTAAACCCCCTAAGAGATCACATAATTGGCTGGTAAGAGAAGGAGGAAAACTATCTGCAAAAACCAGGAAAATATGCAACAGACTTCTAGGAAATAGTCCAACTTCCTCTTTTATGACAGTAAGTTGAGTCTGTGAAATTGCTTGGCACTGAGGGCTTCAGGAGAGATCCTACACCTGTGTCCAGGGCTGTAGTGAGGCCTATAGAACTCCATCAGTTATCTGAGTTGTAGCGTTTGTCTTTTTCCCCAGATCAGTTTCTGAGGACCGTGGCTGGACCCCTCTCCATTTGGCTGCAGGACCTGCTGGGGAACAGGACCTCTGGGTGCCCCCTTAGAGGCTTCTCGGGCAGAGCTCCTTTAACTCGCTCAGGTCACCACAGGAACAGACGAGCTGCCAGGCAGGAAAAGGTTTGCTGTAAAGGGAAAGGGGTAATGTGTAAGCTGTAAGGGGACATCCTACCAGGGAGAGGCAAATTGCTGCCACAGGTAAAAGAGCCCTCGGGATGCAACCAGGGGGTTCCACTAAGCTTTGTTTCTCTTATTGTTTCATTACAGGCACTGTTTAAATAGTTAATAGCATTGTTTGTATTTCATGTCTGTGGGTTTGGGGGCACCCGTGAAGAACCTAAGGTATTGTAGCATTGTCTGTGTGGAACCAGGGGCAGCTCCTGAAGGAACTGGTTTGACACCCTGTCGGTGTTTTGAGCGTGCGGGTGAGTGCGGTCACGACCGAGACGTAGAAAATATCTACGAAGTGAGCAGGAGTCCCGATCTGGGGTGCCACGTCTCCACGAACGGCAGGGCCAGAGGCGGACGGAGCTAAAGTTGTGACCAGGAGCGTGGTCAGTAATTGTGTGTTTAGGACCGGCAATTCTTACTGTAATTGTATTTGCTGTGAGTGTGGGGGGTGGGGGGGGGTGGGGGGGGGGGGAAGGGGAGAAGGGTTTTGGTTTGTATTAAAAACAAGAAACTAAAAGATCCCTGATACAGCAAATAAGCCCAAAGAAATAAAGAATGACAACCCCTGTGATGCACTCAAAGGAAGGTCCCCTGGATTTGAGGAATTGATACACATTTCATAGTGGATTTACAACTGTGTGTTGCTCTACTCAGACTTTGTTCACATTGTAGAAGCCTTTTGTGTGTAATGGCAGAGACCCAGTGGGGTGAGCTGCAAAGCTTTCTACATAGCAATGTAGCATAATATTCCTGACTAATGTAAACAGGAGAGATTTTCAGTTGGGTTTTCAGTGTCAGGGTGAGTTGGCTTAGTGCTTTCAGTGAGGGAAGAGAATTTTCCTCCCCTGAGCTGATGGTGGCCGGGCCCCCGAGGTTAAAACCCCTAAGAGGCCAGCTGATGTTGACCATCCCCTGCACCCTATCAATCCAAGTCCATAGCTCTCCTGTTTAAGTAGATGTAGAAGAATGGTATTAATTTGTATGAAAGGAGGCTTGGAAACGAGCTCCATGGGGTTCTGAACTACAGAACTGTGCAGTATATCTCTGTAACACACAGTGGTTTTCCTTTGTGTGTTGTAGGGTTTGTAATATTCATTGGTTTTAATTTTGTCTGGTTTTGGTTTGATTGGAAAAGCTGCTGAACGGAGTCGGGCTCCCCTCCAGGTAAGTGCCAGCCTGCGCCGCTCTCTGTTGTTCTTCTGCGTCAGCTTGGAACGTTTGAAACGCCTGCATGTTCTCGGAGGGGATTAAAACCCCTAAGAGGCCAGCTAGCCCTGACCCTCCTCCAACTCCATAGCTCTCCTGTTTAACTAGATGTAGAAGCATGGTATTAATTTGTCTGAAAAGAGGCTTTGAAATGAGCTACCTGTGGTTCTGAAATATGTAAACTTACAGTGTGTCTCTCTAACACTCAAAGAATGGATTTTCCTTTGTGCCTGTTGTAGGGTTTCTTAACATTCATCGGTTTGGGCGGTTGTTTATTTGAATGGAAAACCTTCTGAACAGAGGCCAGCTGGGCTGCTTCCCACGCACGGCGGCAAGAGACGTCCCCTTGACGGGTCACTGTTGCCACCCCTCCTAAGGGGCTCTGTGTGCATCTGCGATGGGTGCGGGGCTACCCAAAGGGAATTCAGGGGCATGTGGGTGGCAACGGAGGGTCTCCTGTGGGTATTTTAGTTGGACGGTTAGGGTTAGTTGTGGTTGGCTGGCAGCAGGCACCATAGTAGTTGCTGCTGTTGTTGGCTGGTGGCAGGCACAGTAGTAGGTGGTGGCGGCTGGTGGCAGGTGCCATAGCAGGTGGTGGTGGTGATAGTGGCTGGCTCCAGGTAACCCTAAATGTCCAACTAAAAGATTCTTTTAGGGCCCTCTAGAGGCTCCCCACATCCCTCCATATGCCCCCAAATTCTCCTTTGATACTCCTAGATCCCCCTCAGATGGCATCACAACCCCTTAAAAGGTGTGTCAACAGCCCAGTTAGGGGCTTCTCTTGCCCTTGTGCATGGGGAAGCAGCTTTGCTAGGCTCTGACAGGGCTTTGTGTTCAAATTAACAACAAAAACCAAGAACAAGTAATTCCACAACAAATAAAAACCAAAGGATGACAAATGCCTCCTGATACACACAAAGGGAGCTCCCCTGGTTTGAATCGATGCACCTTTTATGTAGGTATGTTTGCAAAATCTGTTTTGCTCCACTTAAAATTTGCTTTTACATTCTAGAAGCCTTTGCATCTAATGGAAGAGATCCAGCGGGGCTGATCTCAAAGCCTTTTTCCAAAGCAATTAATACCGTTCCTGACTTTCCTTATAGAGGAGACTTTTGTAATTGGAGTTTTAGTCTCGGGGGGCGGCTCGGCTCCCTGCAGCGGCTGGGCTCAGATGTTGTATTATATAAAGTGGATCCCTTAAGAACTTAATGAATTGTAGGATTGTCTGTGTTGAAGCAGGGGAGGTTTCTGCAGGAACTGAACGTTTGACGCCCTCTCGATGTTTTGGGCGAGCGTGAGCACGAGACATAGAAAATACCTACGAAGCGAGCGGGAGTCCCCATCTGTAGTTCCATGTCTGCATGAGGAGCATGGCCAGACACGGATGAAGCGAATGTTGTGCGTGGGAGCGTGGGCAGTAATTGTGTGTTTAGGACCGGTCAGTGAAGAGAGGATTTCCTTCCACTAAAAAGACAGCAGCTCTGTCCGGCTGGGCTCGGTGCCGCCCGGCTCGGCTGAGGTCGCCTCTTTGCTCCGTGGTTTCCGGCCTCCGTGGGCTCCCTTCGGCGGCTCAGCTCTCCACCAGGTTAGTGCCAGCCTCTGTCGCCCTCTGGGGTGGTTCTGTAGCAGCTCTGAATTTTTTTGGAGGGGAATAAAACACATAGGAAGCCGGTTAGCCCTGACCCTCCCCCTCCAACCATATGAATCCGACTCCATAGCCCCTGTGCTTCACTAGGTGTAGAAGCTGGGTATTAATGTGTATGAAAAGAGGCTTTCAAATGAGGTACGTGTGGCTCTCAGTTTAGTGTGCGTCTATAACATACAAAGTGGATTTTCCTTTGTGTTGGGTTTTTCAAGTTGTAGCGATTTTGTTGCTGTTTGTTTTATTTCTGAATGGAAAACCCTCTGACCCAAGGCCAGCTGAGCTGCTCCCCATGCACAGGGGCAGGAGAGGACCCCTAACTGGTCAGTGTTGCCACCCCTCTTAAGGGGGTCTGTAGGCATCTATGGTGGGTGTGGGCGTATCAAAGGGGAATTTAGGGGCATATAGAAGCATGTGGGGGCCAATGGAGTGTCTTCTGGGGTGTTTTAGTGGGATGGTTAGGCTTAGTTGTTGTGGGGGGTAGGGGGTTGTGGCGCCGCCCTTTGTGTGTTGGGGGGGGTTGTGGCGCTGCCCTTTGTGTGTGTGTGTGGGGGGGGTTGTGGCGCCGCCCTTTGTGTGTGTGTGTGGGGGGTTTGTGGCGCCGCCCTTTGTGTGTGTGTGTGGGGGGGTTGTGGCGCCGCCCTTTGTGTGTGTGTGTGGGGGGTTGTGGCGCCGCCCTTTGTGTGTGTGTGTGGGGGGTGTGGCGCCGCCCTTTGTGTGTGGGGGGGGGGGGGTGTGGCGCCGCCCTTTGTGTGTGTGTGGGGGGGGGGGGGGTGTGGCGCCGCCCTTTGTGTGTGTGGGGTGGTTGTGGTGCCCTTCAGCTTCTTGGCTCCCCACCAGGTTAGTGCCAGCCCCTGTTGCTCTTTGGGGTTCTCCTGTAGCAGCTCTGAATGTCTGAAGTACCTGAATGGTTTTGGAGGGGAATGAAAAGAGGCCAGCTAACCCTGACTCTCCCCCTCCAACCATGTGACTCCAACTCCTTAGCCCCTGTGTTTATCTAGAGGATTGGCATTAATTAGTATGAGAAGAGGCTTTCAAATGAGGTGCATGTGGGTGTGAAATTTCAGTGTGTATCTGTAACATACAAACAGATTTTCCTCTGTGTGTGGGGGGGTAGGGTTTTTAAAGGTATTGATTTTGTTTGGTTGGTTTGTTGTTATCTGAATGGAAAACCCTCTGAGCCGAGGTCGGCGGAGCTGCTCGCAACGCACAGGAGCAGGGGAGGATCCCTAACAGGTCAGTGTTGCCACCCTGCCTAAGGGGGTCTGTTGACATCTATAGTGGGTGTGGGCGTATCAAAGGGGAATTTAGGGGCACACAGAGGCATGTGGGGGCCAATGGAGTGTTTCCTGGGCTTATTTTAGTTGGATGGTTAGGGTAAGTTGCTGGGGGGTGGTGTGCAGAATGTAACTTTGGCCTTTGCTGGGGGGGGGGGTGGGGACAGAATGCAGCTTTGGCTGGGGGGGTGGGGGCAGGGGATTGCAGCTCTGGTTAAAAAAAGATGAAAAGCATATGCAGTAACCCACAGAAAATAGGAAATCATGAAACAGATTTTTAGGACTGCAACAGTCCCCACTTCCTCCTCTGTGGAAATGTGTTGAGTTGCCAAAGCTGGCACGTAGGCCTCGAGGAGAGGTCCTACCTCTGTCCAGCACTGCAATCTAGCCTGCAAAACTCCACAAATTGAGTTGTGGAGTTCATCTTTTTCCACAGATCAGTTTCTGGTGACCGTGGCAGAACCACCCCTTTGTCTGGCTGCAGGACCTGCTGAGGAACAGGATCTCTAGGGGCCCCCTCTGAGGCTTTTCAGGCAGAACTCCTTGAACTCACTCAGATCACCCCAGGAATAGAGAAGAGCCACCAGGCAGGAAAAGGTACGTTTTAAATGGAAAGAGGTAGCCCGTAAGCCGTAAGGGCATGCCCTGCGAGGGAGAAAGGAAAATTGCCACCCAAAGTAGAAGAAGTCTTGGGTTGGAACCAGGGAGTTCCAAAGGTGGTATAAGCGTTGTTTTATTGTTCTTTTATTGCAGGCCCTGTTTAACAATCACAGGCAGTGTTTGTATTTTGTGTGTGGGATCCCTTAAGGTATTGTAGGATTGTTTGTGTGGAAGCAGGGGAAATTGCTAAAAGAACTTGAAATGTTAGGATCCTTGTTGATGTTGTGAGCGCAGGCATGACCAAGACGTAGAAAGCACCTACAAAGCGAGCGGGAGTCCCGGTCTGCACTTTCATCTCTCCGAGGAGCATGGCCAGAGACAGGTGAAATGAAAGTCGTGAACGGGAGCGTGGCCAATAGTTGAGCGTTTAGGACCGGTGGTGGTGGTTGTTATGGGAGTGTGGCCAATAGTTGTGTGTGTAGGACCGGTGGTGGTGGTTGTAATCATATTTGTTGTGAGTTTTGTGTGTGTGTGGGAAAGGGTTTGTGTTTGTATGAAAAACTAAAACAAAAATATCTTGGATGAGGCAAAGAAGCCCAAAGAAATCGAGAACGCCAACCCTCGTGACACGCACCAAGGAAGGTTCCCCGCTGCTGAGCGAGCGATACACACTTCATAGTTGTTTTCAAACTGTGCATCGCTGTACTTGGAATTTGGTTTTGCATTCTAGAAGCCTTTGTGTAATGGAAGAGATCCAGTGGGGGTGATTGCAAAGCTTTTCATATAGCAATTGATGATGTTCTTGACTATCCATGTAAACAGGAGAGTTTTAGTTTTAGGGTGAGTTGGCATAATGCTTTCAGCGAAGGAAAAGTTTTTTTTTTTCCTTGCCTGACCCTGCGGCGGCTCATGTGTGGGACTCTCTGAAATGCAGTTAGAGGAACTAAACGAGCGTGGGACTCTGAAATGAAGCGAGAGGAGGTGAGGTGACCTGAACTGGCACGGCGTGGGGCTCCCTGAAATGAAGCGAGAGGAGGTGAGGGTGAGGTGAGGTGACCTGCACTGGCATGGCGTGGGCTTGGTGGGGCTCAGCTCCTCTCGGGGGTGCTGGTCTCTGCTGAGGTTGGCTTTCTGCTCAGCTTTTTCCTGGTTTCCTTGGGCTCCCTTCCAGGTAAGTGCCAGCCTCTGCTGCTCTCTGGGGTTCGGGGTTCTTCTTGGAGGGGATTAAAATCCCTAAGAGGCTAGCTAACCCTGACACCCCACCCCCCCCAGTTAGGGGCTTCTCTCGCCCTTGTGCATGGGGAAGCAGCTTTGGTAGGCTCTGTTCAGAAGGCTTTCCATTCAAATTAAAAGCAAAGAAACAAAGAATAACCCCACAACAAACAAAGAAACGAAGAATTCCAAACTCTCCCTGATGCACACAAAGGAAGGTCCGCTGTTTTTAATCGATTCACCTTTTATAGGTATGTTGTCAAAATTTGTTTTGCTCTACATGCAATTTGCTTTTCCATTCTGAAATCATTTGTATCTTACAGAGGAGATCCGGCGGGCAGTGAGTTCAGAGGCTTTTTATTGTCGCAATTAACGCCATTCCCGAATCTCTTTGTAAAGAGGAGAGTTTTTTTTTAGTTGGATTTATAGTCTTGGGGTGAGTTGGCGCGGCTCGGCTCCCCCTAACCCCTCTCCTCCAACTCCATAGCTTTCGTGTTTAAGTAGGTGTAAAAGTATGGTATTCATTTGTCTGAAAAGAAAGGCTTTGAAATGAGCTACATGGGGTTCTCAAATATGTAAACTTAATGTGTAGCTATAATACACAAAGAATGCTGCTATCTGTGAAATGCAATGATGGTGCTCTCTGCAAAGTGAAAGGAAATGAAATGCAGTGCAATGATGGTGCTCTCTGCAAAGTGAAAGGAAATGCAATGCAGTGCAATGATGGTGCTCTCTGCAAAGTGAAAGGAAATGCAATGCAGTGCAATGATGGTGCTCTCTGCAAAGTGAAAGGAAATGCAATGCAATGATGGTGCTCTCTGTGCAATGAAATGCAGTGCAATGATGGTGCTCTCTGCAAAGTGAAAGGAAATGAAATGCAGTGCAATGATGGTGCTCTCTGCAAAGTGAAAGGAAATGCAATGCAATGATGGTGCTCTCTGTGCAATGAAATGCAGTGCAATGATGGTGCTCTCTGCAAAGTGAAAGGAAATGCAATGCAATGCTATGATGGTGCTCTCTGCAAAGTGAAAGGAAATGCAATGCAATGCTATGATGGTGCTCTCTGCAAAGTGAAAGGAAATGAAATGCAATGCAATGATGGTGCTCTCTGCAAAGTGAAAGGAAACGAAATGCAATGCAATGATGGTGCTCTCTGCAAAGTGAAAGGAAATGAAATGCAATGCAATGCAATGATGGTGCTCTCTGTGCAATGAAATGAAATGCAATGCAATGATGGTGCTCTCTGTGCAATGAAATGCAGTGCAATGATGGTGCTCTCTGCAAAGTGAAAGGAAATGAAATGCAGTGCAATGATGGTGCTCTCTGCAAAGTGAAAGGAAATGCAATGCAATGCTATGATGGTGCTCTCTGCAAAGTGAAAGGAAATGCAATGCTATGATGGTGCTCTCTGTGCAATGAAATGCAATGCAATGATGGTGCTCTCTGTGCAATGAAATGCAATGCAATGATGGTGCTCTCTGCAAAGTGAAAGGAAATGAAATGCAATGCAATGATGGTGCTCTCTGTGCAATGAAATGCAATGCAATGACGGTGCTCTCTGTGCAATGAAATGAAATGCAATGCAATGACGGTGCTCTCTGTGCAATGAAATGAAATGCAATGCAATGATGGTGCTCTCTGTGCAATGAAATGAAATGCAATGCAATGATGGTGCTCTCTGTGCAATGAAATGCAATGCAATGATGGTGCTCTGTGAAATGATGGACTTAATGAATTGTAGGATGGTTTGTGTGGGAGCAGGGAAGTTCCTCACAGAACTTTAAATGTTTGACAGCCTGTTGATGTTGTGAGTGTGGGCTTGACTGAGACGTAGAAAATATCTACGAAGCGAGCGGGAGTCCCGATCTGCGGTTCCGTGTCTCCGCGAGGGGAGCGGCCAGAGACGGACGAAGCGCAAGTTGCGAATGGGTGTGTGGCCAGTCATGGAATGTTTAGGACCGGTCATTGTTATTGCAATTACATTTGGTATGTGTTCTGTACCTTGCAAAAAGATGGTACTATGTTATATTATGTGAAATGTAAAAGGGGAAAAAGTGGCAATATGTAAGGGATGAGGGGTATCACTTAGGAACTTACAGAATGTAGTATTGTCTGTGTGGAAGCAGGGGAAGCTCCTGCAAGAACTGAAAATGTTAGAAACCTTGCTGATCTTCTGAGTGTGTGGGGAGCATGGGCACGACTGAGACGTAGAAAATATCTACGAAGCGAGTGGGAGTCCCGATCTGCGGTTCCGTGTCCCCGCGAGGGGAGCGGCCAGAGACGGACGAAGCGCAAGTTGCGAACGGGAGCGTGGCTAGTAACGGTACGTTTAGAACAGGTCAGCAAAGCGAGAGAATTTCCTTTCCCGAAAAGGACGGTGGCTCCATCAAGCCCGGTTACTTCAGACTGGGCTCTGTGGGGCTCGTCTCTGCTGAGGTTGGCTCTTTGCTCAGCTTTTTCCTCATTTCCTTTGGGCTCCCCTCAAGGTAAGTCCAAGCCTGTTTTTCTCTCTGGGGTTCTTCTGTATCAACTTAGAACATTTGAAATGCCTGTATGTTCTTGGAGGGGATTAAGACCCCTAGGAGGCCAGCTAACCCTGACCCCTCTGCTCCAACTCCATAGCTCTCCTGTTTAACTAGGAGTAGAAGTGTGGTTTTAATCTGTCTGAAAAGAGGCTTTGAAATGAGCTACATGGGGTTCTGAAATATGTAAACTTAGTATGCATCTGTAATACACAACGAATGGATTTTCCTTTGTGTGTTGTGGGGTTTTAAAATATTCATTGGCTTGGGGGGGTGTGTATGTTTTTAAATTTGCATGGAAAACCGGAACAGTGTCTGGCTGAGCTCCTTCCCACGCACAGGGGCAAGAGACATCCCTCCTAAGCGGTAAGTGTTGCCACCCCTCCTAAGGGGCTCTGTTCACATCTGTGACGGACGTGGGGCCGCCCAAAGGGAATTTAGGGGCGTGCGGGTGCCAACGGAGGGTCTCCTCTCGGTGTTTTAGTTGGACGGTTAGGGTTAGTTGAGGGTGGCCGGTGGCAGACACTGTAGTAGTTGGCGGTGGTGGCTGGTGGCGGGTGCCATAGTAGTTGTTGGCTCCAACTAACCCTGAGCGTCCAACTAAAAGATCTGTTTGGGGCCCTGCAGAGGCTCCCCGCATCCCTCCATATGCCCCCTATTCTCCTCTGATACCCCCAGACCCACCTTGGATGTCATCAGAACCCCTTAAAAGGTGTGCTAACAGCCCTGTTAGGGGCCTCTCTTGCCCTTGTGCATGGGGAAGCAGCTTTGCTAGGCTCTGAGAGGGTTTTCCATTCAAATTAAAACCAAAGAAACAAAGACCAAATAATTCCACATCAAATTAAAAAATAAACAAAGAATGATAAATGCCTCCTGATACATACGAGAGAAGGTCACCTGTTTATAATCAATACAGTCTCTATAGATTTGTTTCCAAAATTTGTTTTGCTTTAATTAGAATGTGCTGCTCAACTCTGTGAAACGGGGGGGGGGGGGTTGGCTGTGCTGCTCAACTCTGAAACGGGGGGGGGGTTTGCTGTGCTGCTCAACTCTGAAACGGGGGGGGGGGGTGTTTCCTGTGCTGCTCAACTCTGTGAAACGGGGGGGAGTTTGCTGTGCTGCTCAACTCTGTGAAATGGGGGGGGGTTTGCTGTGCTGCTCAACTCTGTGAAATGGGGGGGGGTTTGCTGTGCTGCTCAACTCTGTGAAAGGGGGGGCTTTGCTGTGCTGGTCGACTCTGTGAAAGGGGGGGCTTTGCTGTGCTGCTCGACTCTGTGAAAGGGGGGGCTTTGCTGTGCTGCTCGACTCTGTGAAAGGGGGGGCTTTGCTGTGCTGCTCGACTCTGTGAAACGGGGGGGGTTGCTGTGCTGCTCGACTCTGTGAAACGGGGGGGCTTTGCTGTGCTGCTCGACTCTGTGAAATGGGGGGGCTTTGCTGTGCTGCTCGACTCTGTGAAACGGGGGGGGCTTTGCTGTGCTGCTCGACTCTGTGAAACGGGGGGGGGTTTGCTGTGCTGCTCGACTCTGTGAAACGGGGGGGGTTGCTGTGCTGCTCGACTCTGTGAAACGGGGGGGGGTTGCTGTGCTGCTCGACTCTGTGAAACGGGGGGGGTTGCTGTGCTGCTCGACTCTGTGAAACGGGGGGGGCTTTGCTGTGCTGCTCGACTCTGTGAAAGGGGGGGGCTTTGCTGTGCTGCTCGACTCTGTGAAAGGGGGGGGCTTTGCTGTGCTGCTCGACTCTGTGAAACGGGGGGGGGTTTGCTGTGCTGCTCGACTCTGTGAAACTGGGGGGGGTTTGCCGTGCTGCTCGACTCTGTGAAACGAGGGGGGTTTGCCGTGCTGCTCGACTCTGTGAAACGAGGGGGGTTTGCCGTGCTGCTCGACTCTGTGAAACGAGGGGGGTTTGCTGTGCTGCTCGACTCTGTGAAACGGGGGGGGGTTTGCTGTGCTGCTCGACTCTGTGAAACGGGGGGGTTGCTGTGCTGCTCGACTCTGTGAAACGGGGGGGGTTGCTGTGCTGCTCGACTCTGTGAAACGGGGGGGGTTTGCTGTGCTGCTCGACTCTGTGAAACGGGGGGGGTTTGCTGTGCTGCTCGACTCTGTGAAACGGGGGGGCTTTGCTGTGCTGCTCGACTCTGTGAAACGGGGGGGGTTGCTGTGCTGCTCGACTCTGTGAAACGGGGGGGGTTTGCTGTGCTGCTCGACTCTGTGAAAGGGGGGGGCTTTGCTGTGCTGCTCGACTCTGTGAAAGGGGGGGGCTTTGCTGTGCTGCTCGACTCTGTGAAAGGGGGGGCTTTGCTGTGGTGCTCGACTCTGTGAAAGGGGGGGCTTTGCTGTGGTGCTCGACTCTGTGAAAGGGGGGGCTTTGCTGTGGTGCTCGACTCTGTGAAACGGGGGGGCTTTGCTGTGCTGCTCGACTCTGTGAAACGGGGGGGGGTTGCTGTGCTGCTCGACTCTGTGAAACGGGGGGGGTTGCTGTGCTGCTCGACTCTGTGAAACGGGGGGGGTTGCTGTGCTGCTCGACTCTGTGAAAGGGGGGGGGGGGGGTTGCTGTGCTGCTCGACTCTGTGAAACGGGGGGGGGTTGCTGTGCTGCTCGACTCTGTATCCCTGAGGGACTTAATAAATTGTAGGATGGGTTGTGTGGAGGCAGGGGTGGTTCCTCCAATGTTTGACTCCTCCTTGATGTTTTCAGTATGTGGCTGAGTGGGCATGACTGAGACGTAGAAATTACCTACGAAGCGAGTGGGAGTCCCGATCTG
>NC_071644.1:0-35000 GCF_014839835.1 Dryobates pubescens
AGATGCCTGCCGTGTCTAGACCTGGGGGGTGCTGCATCTGTGCCAGAAGGCTTTTTGACCTCTCTCAAGAAACTCTCCTTTGCCAGGCACTACTCTGTGCCAGTTCTGGGGCAGCCAAGGCTGCTCCTGTCCAGGGACCTGTCATCATCCTGCAGGGCTTCCTCAGTATGAGTTTCTCCCTGCAGGAACAACACTCCCACAGTTCCCAATATACCTCCACCAGAAGCATGACAGCTTAAAAGACCACCTTGATAGCTGCTATGATCCACCCACCACTTGCTGGAGACATGTGGTGCACAAGTCACTCCATCTGGCAAAGAAGGAGGGGAGAAGGACTAACTGCTTAATACATCCCAGGCAGCTACTGATGAGTGATCACCTTTCCCCACTTGCAGGACACCTTGAGAATGCCCTGACCTGGCACTTTTCCCAGGCACAGGGAGCATCCTCCAGAACCTCAGCAGGTCCCACAGCCTCCATTGAGGTTAATCTAAAGGCAGGAGAGATGAGAACTCTATCCTGATGTGGAGAGGACTCCTTGTGCAGAGGATGTGCTTGTGGGGCCATGCCCACCTCAGTGCAGGTGTCAGGAGAAGCAGAAGCTGCTCAGGACCTTTCCTGACGATAGCCCCAGGACCTCCCCACGTGGCTGTGCTGTACCTGTGCTTGCTGGGGGCGGGGAGGGGGGAGATGGAAGCAGCCCACGTCTGCAGCCTGAGCGGGTCTGCTGGGTGTGTGTCCTGGCAGCAAATTAGTTTAGGGTAGCCAGCAGTGCTGGGCACATGGGAAGCCTCATCTCCCAACAGAGCAGAATAATTCAGAGGAATCAGTGCCTTCATTCACAGTTCGGTCGGGAGCTGCTGTCATGCTCCATCCCCTCTGCCCTGGGGGGGTGGGGGGTCTCCCCAGAAGCCAGTCCCCACCACTTTGGCAAACACGCAGGAATTTTCCAGAATGTTTTATGCCCCAGTTTACTTTACACATGATTTCTGTGTTTGTTCAGTGGGTTCCCAATGTCACCGGGCTCCCCTGCGGCGTCCAAAAGGCCCCCAGCACCCGTGGGGAACGGGAGGAGAGAGGCATGGGCAGCGCTGCCCACTGCAGATCGCCGCGGCCGGCGCGCTCCCTGCCAGCCCTGCCCAAACCTTCCCTGCCCCTTCGCTAGCCCGTGCGCTGCCGGTCCCTCCGCGGCCAGCCTCGCCAGCCGCCGGGTCCTGCTCCTGCCCCGGTGCCCTCACCTCCAGCCTCGTCTCTCGCGGACCGGGCTCGTGAGTTAATGACTAAAAGGGAACAAGAGCAACCAGATGCTGCCCAGCCAGCACAGGACCCGAGTGGCTGACGAGGGTCGTCAGCCCCGCTGCCCACCTGCCCGGGGTGCAGGTTGAAACCCCCCCGGTTTGGAGGGCTAGCGGGTTAGCAGGTACCCAGCGCAATGGGAAGGGGAGCCCGGTGCCCCTCCGGGTACCGAACAGCATCGCTGCGGGGGGGATTCGCGCCCCGGTGCTCCCCGACCCCGGCGGCACCTGCTCCGGGGGACATCAACAAGTGTCTGTCCCATCACCCACCCTCGCCCCGCGGCTACTCACAGCCAGTTGCTGGCGTTGGCCGAGAAGGTGGCGAGGATGATGAGCAGCAGGGAGCGCAGGAAATACTCCGGGCTCATCCTGGAGGACGGGCAGGGACCGAGCGAGCGGAGCCGGCGGCGGCAGCCCCCCACCCCGCCCCGCCGGGGCAGCCGCCGCCGCAGGTGGGCGCGGGGCAGCAGCGGCGGCGGGCGCTGCCCGGTGGATGCGCCCGCGGCGGCCGCCGAGCCCGACTGTCAGCTCGGCCGGCCCATCCCGGGATGGAGCGGCGGGCCGGGGGCGGGCCGGGGGCGGGGACCGCCCTGGGGGCCGCCCCGGCTCCGCCGCTGCTGGGCGGGGCCCGCCGGCGGGGACACCCCTGGAGGCGGGACCGCCGCCGGGAAGGGCACCGGCGGGGCTAGTAGCGGCAGCTGTGCCGGCGCCACCAGCCCTGCTGCAGCTCCCCCCTGCCCAGGGACCTCCGCGACCCCCTTGGGTGGCTTTGACGAGTGCGGTGGTATCGGGTCTGGAGGGGTCCGCTCTCCCTGGAGGTGCAGGGACGGAAATGGTAGCTCGCACCAGGCAGGAGTAGAGATTTTCTCTTGCATTTGATGCTTTTAGGATGATTTGCGAGTGGGCGTGAAACTGCGGAGCTCGAAAGGACAGGGCCTGGCACTGCCTCCGGTTTCTGAGCTACTGGGAGCAGTCTGGGCATCGCCAAGGCCACCTTCCCCGTTTGATCAGGAGGGATTGCCCACAGCCTGATTTCTCTAGTAAATGACAAATTTTGGCATTTGAAAAGTCACAGAGAAGGAGAGGGGTCTGGGGAGCTTCTATCCACAGGGAACAGTAGCCAGAGCCGCTGGCAGGGACGAGGTTGCAAATCCTCTTGGTGTCTCCACAGGACAGCCCCCTTGGAGAGCAGCTGCCAGAGAGCTCTGGTGATGGACTCTGGGCTTTGTGTGCAGAAGGTGATGCTTGACCAAGTGTCAAAGCTTAAATCCACCTTTGAAGTTATCTAGAAAGGTCAACTCTTGAGAATCCCAGGAGCTACTAGCCCTGTAGCTTGCCCACCCTGGAGGTCTTGAAGTGCAGTGAAGATTCCTGTCTCCTCCCCATCCACCGTGCCTCCTGCCCCCAGCAGTCTATGTGGGCACAAACTGCTGCATTTTAATCCAAGGAGTGAAACGAGATGGCTGCTTGGTGTGAAACCCAAGATCCCAACTGTGCACCAAATCTCCTCCTGACAATCTTGTTAGTGAGGTCCATTACTAAAACCTCTTGCTGCCATCTCTAAAATCTTGCCAAGCTGGTTTGGAGCTATTCAGGATTCTCTTTGTCTTTTCAGCTCCGTTCCCCTGCTCTCCTGTAGCTGGGACACTCATTCCCAGCACGGCAGCTCGTGCGGGGCTGCGCTCACGCCTGTCTGAGTGTCTTACACCTCCTTCAGAATCTCTGCATGAGTTTCCTGTCAAAGCCAAGGGTTTAATTGCAAAGAGCTCTGGCTAATATTGCAGCTCCTGATGGGCAGCAGCCCACCCTCAGCTCATCATTCACCTGGCTCTCACGGCCCTGCTGATGATCCTGGCTGTGGCGCTGATGGGTCAGAGGCTGCTGCTGTGAGCCCTGTCTGGGTAGCTTGGTGCAACTGGAGCTGGATAATCTGGCTCATGGGCTGAGACAAAGCTGTGGCCTTCCTCTGGCTTCTAATCGCTCTGGGTGCTGAGTGAAGTCATCAGGAAGGCAAGAGCTGATTGAAAGGCTAAGGGGAACGAGAGGTTAGAGGGCCATGCATGGCTGGCCAGAGCCACGTAGGTCCATGGGAATATCATCTTTGTGGGCCTCAGAAGTGTTATTGCTCCCCAAGGAGAAACGTCAAAGAGTTCAACAGAGGGCAGAGTGGTGGGCATGGACCCAGGTTTTTGCATGGGTCCCTGACCAGGGGGCACCTTGACTGGCATGGATACCAGCAGCCTGAGGAGCATCCCTGGCTGAGATACTCCTGGTGTCAGGACTAGTAGTGGTGCTGCAGGCTCAGGGCACTCTGCAGTTCTTGTCAGGGTAGCTGTGATGGCAGGATCATGCATTAAGTGCCTGACATGAGCTGGAAGACCTCTGTGAGATGCCATAGTGTGATGTCCCAGGGCCCTTCATACAGGCCCCATATGCTCTGAGTGACATGAGATGCTCCTCTGCCCTATGACATCTCCTCCAATACCTGGGTCCAGACTCATTTTGCTAGCCCTGTGTTAAGGGCAGGTTAGGTGTATCAAGGAGATCCCTGCTAGGAACAGTGGAGGTTACCATCCACTTGGCCCCTGCACCTCTGGAGATGGTCCCCCCGGGTCTGCGCCCTCCTTCCTTTCACTTCCCAGCTTCTGTCTGCAGCACACCTGCCTTGGCATCTCTCCTGGCCTTGGTGAGGAGTTGTTCACCTGCTTCTGCATCAGATTCAAGCCACTGTCTGCTGTGTAGCAGGCAGAGCGGAGGGAAACATCCTGTCTGATCCAGTGGGAAGGGAAGTACACACAGAAGGCTTGAATGCCTGGCACCAAGTGAATGTGGATGCGTTTGGGCTACAGTGTCCACAGGCTGATGGGTGGGAGCCCCATGCCAGAGAGAAAGCAGCTACAGACACATCTGGAGTGAGTCACCTCAAAGGGACGTGCAGCTGTGCTGTCTGTGGAAATGATAACAGCATGGCAGGGCAGGAGGGATGTTTATTTTACAGCCCCTTTGGTGGAGGAGATGATGAGTGTGAAGGGACAGGGTATGGAAATGGGCACTCAGCAGGAGAAGGGATCCCTTGGCCTTGTCAGAGATGCCCATGAAATGCTCAGCCACTACCTGCAGCCTAGCCACTTTCTGCATCTGGCCTCTTCCTCAGAAGATGCCAGGCTGCTGGGAAGACTACAAAGCACAACTGATTTGGAAGAGAGAAAGTCCCAAACCTAGAAGAGCATTTAAGGAGGTACCAGGTGTCCTGACCTCATGCATTGGTGAGGAGAGCCCTGCACAGCAGGGTCCCTTCTTTAGGACCTTCTCAGGACAGCAGCTGGGGTGATGAGCCCTTGTCACCCCCAAGTGTGGCTTGGAGCTCTGTGACTGATGACGACCCCAGCACTGCAGGGCATTGGTTTTTATTACTGCCCATGTCTTGCTTTAATGAACATCAAAACCCCATTAGATAAGAAGCCTCCCTTTGATGTGTAAATATTTCATCTGATGGGAAAAGGAATAAAATGCACCTGAGGAGTGTTTCATAGACTTGCCCAGGAGCTTCTCTGCTCAGAGGCTGCTGAGAAATCGCCATAGCAAAGGTGAGGAAAAGGTCCCAGTGCTGGCAGCAGGAAGGGGGTTTCTAACTTGAAACCATCATGAAAGAGCAGAGCTTACAAAGGTCCATGCAGAGGTGAAGCCGGAGTCTGGACTTGAGTGATGTAAACACAGCTCTGCTGAAGAAGTGCAGGCAGGTAGCATCCTTGCTCAAGTCCTGGACCTGAGCAGTGTTACTAGTTACAGAGGCTGTGGGTGATACTTTTAGAGGTTCTTTTTGACTTTCTGATGCCCCTGGGCTTACTGAATGGGATTGAGAGTGGGCTGGTCTGCAGCTGGGGCTATGATCTCAGCCACACAGTGGGGAGAAGAGCTGTGAGAAAGAGGGAGGCAAAACTCCTGCGTGAATCCGAGGCTGCGGGGGTTGGTGCTGAATAGAAATGAATTCAGTTTGGAGCTGAATGGAACATAAATATGGGACACTTAGCAACAGTGCATGTATTAATCCTGTCCTGGAGAAAGGAGAAGCTGTTCTGAGAGCCTCCATACCAGCAAACACAGGACAATTGTACTCCTTTATAGAAACCTGTGGTTTTTCTGATGAAATTTATTTCAAACTATCCAAACATTTCAGCGCGGTGCTGATGGCTGCTCAGAGCAGGGCTGTGCAGGGCTGCAGCTCACAGACAGAAGCAGCTTTGCAAAGGTGAAAATTGCTCTGACAAAAGAACTGTGTCCAGTGCATTACAAACAGAAAGCGAGTGGTTACTGTGCCCCGTGCTCACCTGGCTGGCCCAGCACGGCATGGTGGTCACTGGAAAATGAAGGCAGCTCTTTTATGGCTGCAGCAGGAAGCTTCAGCTCCGTGTGGGCTGCAGAGCACTTGAGCAGGGTGCTCAGGGATGTGCCTTCCTGTGAGCATCCAGACGCCACGGGCGCCGGAGCTCGCTCCGGCAGCTCTGCCATCACCTGAAACCCAGCACCGGGGCTGCACAAATTCCCTCTGCTGAGCTTGTTGTCAAAGAGGAAAAAAAAGGCACAGTACCTTGGGATTTAAGGTCTTTGCTGTTAGAGGTTGTCTCTGGATGGACCATGAAAGTTTCTCTGGGAAAAAGGAGTGTCTGTGTGTGGGTGCTGTCCGTGCAGGAGCCCAAGAGAATGGCTGAATGCTTTCAAACCATACCCCTGCAGAAACAGCCAAGTTTGCCACTCAACAGGGCCTCTTTCACAGGGCTGTGGGTGAATTGTCCCCTGGCTTGTACCCTCTCCAGAAGAGATCATGCCACAATTCCAGGTCCAGGTTAAAAACCTCCCACAACTGCTGCAGTGCTCGCTTTGGTGCCGGCCAAGCCAAGCAGGTGGCAGTGCTGCCAAGACCAATCCTGACCTAGGTGCCAGGCAAGTGCTCAGAAGCAGTGGTGCACGTGTGGGGAGCCAGCCCTGGAGTGACAGCCAGGCACTGTGACCTTTGCCCTACTCACCCTGCCCAGGCAGCAAGCGAGCTTGCAGGCTGGTCGGATACATAACACCCTGGGCGACTCCCCTGCAGTGCTTATTATACCTCCAGGCATTCAGGAGCACCATCGTGGGAGCTGGCTGTGAGCCACTCTCAGCTGAGCAGGGTGAGAGGAAGGATGGTGACCACCAGGATTGCAAAGGGTCTTCCAGGCTGTTGATGGCCAGGAAAGGACTGGGCAGGGATGAACACCTTTCACCTTTTGTGACTTGTGGTGGAGTTGTCTTCTTTACATTGTTTCGCATCCAGCACGTTGCAGACAGCAGCTACTCCTGCACCAGGGCATGTTACCAACCCGGAGGTGCTCATCTTAAGTGATGTCCACATCTCTCTCCCTGCATGTGGCATTTTCAAAGGGAGGCAGTGAGCACGTCTTGCTCCAGCTTTCCCTTGGCACCACCCAACCTCTCAGTGCTCTAGCTGGTGTGGTTTTGACCCAGCCAACTTGCACCTTGCCAGGCACTGGCTAGGCAAAGCTCAACAGACATCTTGTTCCAAGGAGACAGTTGAGGCAGCTTTGGTTTAGGCTTAGCTATGTGGTCCTAGCAGGTCCATACCATTTAACTCTCTGTGCCACCATTCCCTGGCCTTCATCATGCAGACATAGCCTTCTGGGAATACAAACCCAGAGGTGGGAAGGAGCAGAAGAAAATCAAGGAAAAGAGAGATGCTGTTTGGGATATTTGGTCTACTGATGGTGAAGGCAACTGGAGAAACTCCTCTAAGTCTCAAGAAGCAATTAAAACTGCACACTAGGGCTGAAAAAGACTCCAGTCTTCCTCCTGAGACAAGGGCAGCCAGGGACAACTGAACTTGTCTGTGCCAGTGGACAAGTCCAGGACCAAATCCTCCTCTGCATCTTGCCCAAGATGTCTGCTTCCTGCGTACAGAGATCCTCCCTCTTTTCTTTGGCAAAGAAGCTGTGGAGCTGCCTTGGCACAGCCCTTTGAAGGCCATGTGGAGCATCCATAAGGGACAGAGTTTTTGTGTCTGCTATGTTTGGAGGACATCCACCTGTTTTCCTCTTCCCTGAGTGGGGAATGTTTTAAGGGAGGACTGCTTCCCCTGCACACCCAGCTCCAGGAGCTCCCAGTATCTGTGATGTGACATCTCTTCTATTTTCTTAATGCAGGAGGAAACAGGAACCTGAGAACCAGGAGCCAGCATCTTCTGGAGCTGGGCCTTTGCTAACTGAGGTGCCTCAGGTGCACAGGGAGCAGAGCGCTGGCTGTGGCTTTACAAACGCTTCATGCTGGTGGCTGATGGAAGTGCACAGATAAGGGCATTATCTCCTGCTGGGAGGAAGATGCAGGGCTGGGCTTTGGGATGTGACCAAGGGACAGGTTCCTGCATTCAGACTTGGAGTCCACTGCTTTCCCAAAATGCCATGGATAGCTCCATCTGATTCCCCACCCAAATCTTTGCTTCTCCTGAAACACATCCTGAAGGGAGCTCGCACACCAGCGCTGGGCTGGCTGGAGCTGTTCCATTTAATTTTCTCTTGAAGCAGGAAACTTCTCATTTTAAGTAATGTTCTTTTCAGAAACGACTAATTAAACAGCAGAACAGGAAATGTAAGAGACAGTAAAATCCCCTCAGCTGTCCAGCACATTTCTACATAAATATGGTGGTAAAATGATGAAAACAAAACCTTGTGGAGACAAAGGCGAGCGGAGACCTGGTGACGCAGCAGTGAAAAATCTCCACTCTGTTGTAACGAAGTGAAACCACTCTGTTTACCCTGTGTCCTGGAGGACTTGGTGCCATGTTTCTTAGGGAAGGAGGGAAGCCACATAGAAAGCAGAATGGCCCAGACTTTTTTCTAAAATATTTGTACAAATCAGGTTATTCAGCTGCAGCAAAGGCCTTCCTTGGGGCTTCTGAAATTATCCTGCAAAACTGGAAGGACCATAAACGCTTGGCTTTAATAGCCAGCTCCATACAATGCAAACCTAATCAGTGAAGCTTGAAACGTCTGTGGCAGGGAAGAAAGGCAGAGTTTTATGGCTCTGTGGAGGTGTACAGAAGACAGGACAAAAAGCTGCCTGGTGCAGAGGGAGGACGGCAGCCGCCGATTTCCCAGCTGCTAGAAGTCACTTTATGGGCACAGACAATGGTGCGGATTTTCCGCACTGACATGAGCTGGTTGTGAAGCCCAGCAGGAGCCACAGCGTGGGACCCTGCTTTGCACCCAACCTCCCTGGGCCTCCTTCCCCCTGATTCCAACCCAGACTGTGTCTATGGGGCAGGGACCCAGCAGCAGCCGTCCCAGCGACCAGGGGAGAGTTGGCCTTGTGCTGTCTAACTTTCGGTTTTGCCTCCAGCCAGGGCTAAAAATGTTCCACATCACTCGGAGGTGTCAGGTTGTTTAGCCCTGGGCTGGGAACAGCCCTCACAACATCTCAGTTACACATTACCCTGAATATCTCAGCAAATTACTTGCAGCTAATTGAAATAAAGGCAAGGCAGTGGCTGGGTTTGCTTGGTGTGCTGTGCAGAGCTGTGCATTGTGAATGGATCAGGGATCAGGAGTTATTATCTCACCCAAGGAGGCAAATATTGATCACTTTTTATTTTCTCAGTCAGTGCTTGCTCCTCACATCAGGACAGCAGTGTTCATCCCAGCTCAAGTCAACAGTTTCCTGTTAGCATTTCAGCTCTGGAAGTGCAGGGCCTCTGACTTATTTTAGATGTTCCCCAGGATCCCCAGACCTCTCTGGTCAGTGCTTTTCAACCTGCTTTGGTTTACTGAGTATGAAAAATGTTCCTGTGGCCATGCAGCCCCTTCTAAAGCACCTTAAGTGTACTGATAACAGCCTCCAGGTTGATGAGTTACTTTCTGTGGACCCCACATCAGCAGGGCTTTGCATATCAGAGGTTCAAAAGTGCAGATCCAGGAGATACAATGGGAAACAGTCAGTGAGACCTAAATCACTGAATCGTTGAGTTCAGAGGGCTCCTGAGGCATGGGGCAGATGTGCTCCGGAGAGCCTCGTGACAGGAATCACCAAGAGTGGGACTGTGCAGGGAGCTGTGGGTGTTTGCCTGTGTCTGACCTGTGGACATGCAGAGATACTGCTACAATACAGAGCTGTCGCTACACTCAGCCTGCAGGCAGGAGCACATGAGATGGGTCAGTCCTGCACCAGCAGTGCTGCCTCCATCACCTGTCCCCTATTCATAGGAATGCTCCTGAGAACAATGTGGTGGCTGCAGCCCCGGGGATCCCAGCCAGCCAAGTCTGCAGCACTGGGATTTCCCCGGCACAGAACAAAGAGATGGGTCATAAATACCAGGGAGCCAGAGCAACGGGGGAAATGCAGAGGGGCTCAGACACAGGAAATTAGGGGAGGAGACAGGATCAGAGAGGCACATGTTCCCAGTCCTACTCAGGTTAGTGGGGAAGAATGAAATGGCTGTAGGAAAGAGAGGGGAAACCCCACATATTTGAGAGATGAGCCATAGGCAAGTGAAAGGGGCCAGGACACCTTGGAGAAGGCTAAATAAGGAAGTGGAGAGGAGATTAAAAATGACAGATCCTGTTCACGGACCTGGCTCCTTGTACTCAGGTGGTGATGGAGTGTGGAGCAACATCTTGTGTCCCTGATGCATCTGGAGCTGCATCTCCAGAGTCACTCCTGGTGGGTTACTGGGCAAAAGTCAGTGAAGGGATGGCTGTTTGGGGATGAGGAAGAGCTAAGCACTGTTTCTAAGGCTTCTAGCCCCAAGGTTCTCTCCCACCAACGAGGCAGCACCTGCAGTCTATGCCATGGGTGCATGGAGAGCACTGTGGGCTCAAGTATCACAAAGTGCCTAAGCCATAAGGTGCACCACTGAGTGCTGAGGTGCAGGAGTCCTACCGGGATGGTGTTAGTGAGACAGTGTTCTGGGGCTACCTCCCAGGAATGGACTAACAGAAGTGCCCTTGAGTCACAGGAAATGAGGAAGAGATGAAAGGAGCAGAAAGACACAGCCCAGAAACTCATCAGTGGAGATGGAGGATGCAGGGCATCTGGGTAAACAGGGATGCTATGAGTGCAGGAGCTCTCAAACACAGATATTGTCAGAGGCATCAAAGAAAATGTTCTAGATCAAGACCTTCCAGGCAGTGACCAGTGACCACTGAAGCTGAGAGGTTGGCCATATTTCTCCTCCCAAGGGTTTCTTCAGTGTCCTCTAACCTGGGACTCCAGTGGAGACCCTATTCCTCCCCTGGAGAGACAGAAATAGCAGAACCCATGGTGGGAAGGAAGGCCTTGGGGATGCTGAGAGTTTGGGTGGGGATGCCATGCTGAAATCTATAGCATACTACAGTGGTCTCTGGAACACCTGAGCCTGCAGGTCCTTTGCTGTGGCTTGCAGCACAACTCATACCCTGCACAGTGTGGGGAGCTCACACCTGGCAGTCACACAAATGGTGCAGCTGATTTTCTTTAAGTGTAAGCACCCCAAGACAGGGAGTCAGCTGTGAGAGGATCAGAGTCCCTCCTCCATCCATGGAGCAATGCCGTCCTCTCCAGGGAGCGCTCCGGGGCAGTGCTCTTGCAGAGACTGTGGCAGTGCTTGGCAAAGCTGTAGAGAAGCCCATGCAGGGTCCCAGGAAGGGACTTTTTGGGGGGTGAGATGAATTAATCCCTGCCAGCCTCAGAAAAGAAATTTGTGAACTGCTGGCTGGTTTGAGGCATTTCCCCACAGTGTCTCTGAAGGGGAAATTACAGCAGCAAGTCAAGCAACCCAGCCCCACAGAGCTGCTGTCAGGTGCCAGCATCCCTAAGTACAGGGTGGGTGACACAAAGCTCTCCAGGGCTCACCAGCTGTGAATGTTGACATTGATACATTGGTCATCTTCCACCCTAGAGACACTGTACAAAGGGACAGGCTTCACACAGCCCAGAAAGGCTCTTGGGGCATGCCCAGTATGAAGGGAAAGCCAAAGGGAAGATGTTCAACCATCTTTCTGGCTCTCCACCAGGCTGAGATGAGCAGCACAGAGTGGCCAGTGTGCACAGCCCCAGGCCTGCTGCAATACTCAAAAGTCTGCAGTTGTAGTATGTAGGGGTTTTTTTTCCAAAAAAAAAGCATTTATTGGTAGTTTTTAAGCGTTGATTTCCAAGCAGCTCTTCTCCAGAGGTGCAGGAGATGATGGCTGGAGCCTCATGGTGTGCAGAGGCTGCAGCACTCACTGCATCCTTTTCAGTGGACTCTCTGCTGCACTTAGCACAGGGCCTCTAGTCTGGGGACCACAGCTTAGGAAGAAACTGAAGCACAAGCTGGTGAGATGTGTTGTTAGGGAACTGTCTCAGTCCCTGCACACTCAGCAGGTTCCCAGAGAGTCCAGTCATCTCCTACAGCTCTTAACCTCACATGCAGCACTTCAAATGCAAGAGTGGGTCTGTCTTGGAGAGGCACCTGGTGGGGTTGGTTGGCAGTCACTGACCAGGAGCCAGCAGTGCCCAGGGGGCCAAGAAGGCCAATGGCCTCCTGGCTTGGGTCAGAAGCAGCAGGGCCAGGAGGTGACCATCCCCCTGGGCTCAGCACTGGGGAGGCCACAGCTGGAGAGCTGTGCTCAGCCCTGGGCTCTCCCTGCAGGAAGGACATTGAGGGGCTGGAGGTGTCCAGAGCAGGGCAGCCAGGCTGGAGAAGGGCCTGGAGCCCCTGGGCTGGAGGAGGGCTGAGGGAGCTGGGGGGGGTTGAGGCTGGAGGAGAGGAGGCTGAGGGAGACCTCCTTGCTCTCTGCAGCTCCCTGCAGGGAGGTTGGGGTGAGGAGGGGGCAGCCTCTGCTCCTTGGTGCCCAGGGCCAGGAGCAGAGGCAATGGTTCCAAGCTGCCCCAGGGGAGGCTCAGGCTGGCATCAGGAAAGGTTTCTGCCCTGGCAGGGATCTCAGCCCTGGAATGGTCTGCCCAGGGCAGTGCTGCAGTGCCCAGCCCTGGGGGGGTTCCAGCAGCTGTGGGCCTGGGGCTTAGGGCCATGGCTTGGTGCTGAGCCTGCAGGGCTGGGTGCAGGGCTGGGCTGGGTGAGCCTGGAGGCCTCTTCCAAGCAGCTCTGCTCTGTGATTCTGTTCTCCCACCAAAGGAGTCACCATGCGGATTCAATATGGTTCTGCTCTCCTGTGGAGATCTGGGCAGTTTGTGTTGCTGCTTTTGCAGGCTATATGGAAGCATGGAGCTCTGAAACTGTTGTGGCTGCTTGAGAGAGCCAGCAGCCAGGTCAATGCTGCCTGTTTAGGAGAGCAGCAGCAGGCAGGCTGTAGGGTGCACGTACATCTAGCAGGGAGCCTGACCTGCTGTGTTTGTCAGCAGTAAACACAACAGAGCTTCCATCCTGCCCTGGGGTACTGCTGTGGGTGGACAAAGATGAAACCAGAACCACAGAGGCAGAAGCTAACAGTGGTGCTACCTCTTGGTTGTGTGGGGAGGCATCTCGCTGGCTTCACAGCCTGCAGAGCTGCAGCTCCTCTCGTCATCTGGAGCAGCTGCTGGAATGGATTCTGCTTAATCCTTCCAGCCCTCTCAAAACCCCTTCATAGAAGGCAGCAGAGGCACTGTAAACTCCAACCCTTCCTCGTCCAGCTACTGCAGAGGTCTGGGGCCCCAGGAATGACCTGCTCACCTCAAGGGACTTGTCCTTCCCTACAGGAAAGCCTCCCCAGAGGTGATGGTGCCTGAGACGGAGCAGCAGCAGCAGTTCTTCTTGGAGGACCTTCCACCCAGCGCAGGACTACCAAGGAATCCTGGAGGTGTGGATTGCTTGTGACCACGCCGAGGATGGAGGCCTGGCTCACCTCGGTGGCCAGGAGCGTGCTGGCTGGGACACGCCACTAGAGGGGGCCACAGCCATGTGTAACGGACGTGGCCCCCGGCCACCAGCGTGGGCCTGTGGGGCAGGCCCAGTGACCAGTGACCAGGTGGCCAGTGTGAGCCATTGTCAGGTTGGACCTTCTGGGCCCGGGCTGCCAGTGGTGCTCGCAGCCAGCTCACCCCTAGCCAGGGAGGGCAATGCAGGTGCAGAGCTCTCTGGCTCCTTGGTTGGTGGCGAGGCCATGGGATGGGTGCTGGGATGGGGCAGACTTTGCTCTTCACTCTCCTGCTCATTGTTGCTACGACTCCAGAGGCTGGGTCGTGTTTTCCAGGTCTGCAAGTCCTGAGCACTCTGCCCTGGGTCTGGTCAGTGTGTGCAGTGAGCACAGGGCATGGTGGGATGGGACCTGTGGGGAAGACCCCAAAATGACTCCATTGGCAAGAAGAGTTTCAAGAGTTTTCCACTGTGTGTTTCCCTTTGCTGTGGCTTCCCTTTCACAAGAGATCACAGCTCTGGGTGTGTGAATGCCTCTTGTGACCTGAAGCCTCCTTCTTTTTTTCTTACAGACTTTTTCTTGAGGACTCTTAGATTCGGTAGCTTCTGGTGGCACCACAGCTGCTCTGGTCTTGGATGCACACCTAAGCTGAGAGCTGAAGGTGGGGCAGAGTTTCAGAGGAACCTAAAGGAGGATGGGACATGATTCCTACTAAACTGTAATGAGATCAAAGCTTAATTCTTCAGCCAACTTTGAAAGCTAAGATTTTGTGGATCAAACTTCCCCTGAAAGAGTTCTCCCTGGGCATGAAAGATGCTGCTGATCTTCTGTTCATCTGGGAGTGAGTTACCTGTGTGGCTGCAGGGTCCATCTGCAGAGTGAAGCCAGAAGTGTGATGCCCATCTCTGCACATGTGGTGTGGAGATGACCACAGTGTTCAGAGAGGAGTGTAGGGTCTAACCATGGCATTGGGTGCCTGATTGTTCAGCAAAGGGCATGCCTGAGCATGGGGCAAGAAAGAATCATAGAACCACCAAGTCTGGAAAGGACTCAAGTCCACCCATAACCCAACCACCATGGCCACTAAACCATGGCCTGAAGCACGACATCTGCAGCTTCTTGAACCCCTCCAGGGATAGTGACTCCAACACCTCCTTGGGCAGCTTGTTCCAGCCCCTCACCATTCACTCACTAAAGAATGTTTTCCTCATGTCCAATCCAAACCTCCCCTGGCACAGCTTCAAGCCGTTGCCTCTCATCCTGTTGCTGTCACCTGGGAGAAGAGACCAACCCCAGCCTCACTCCAACCTCCTTGCAGGGAGGTGTAGAGAGCAGTGAGGGCTCCTGTCAGCCTCAGTCTGAACAACCCCAGCTCCCTCAGCCACTCCTTGTATGATGCCCTCCAAACCCCTCAGCAGCCTTGTTGCTCTTCTCTGGACACCCTCCAGCCCCTCAGTGTCTTCTGTCCTGTGGTGTCCGGAGCTGAAGCCAGGACTCAAGCTGTGGCCTCACCAGGGCTGAGTGCAGGGGCACCATTACTTCCTTACTCCTGCTGGCCACACTGGTTTAATCCAGGCCAGGAGGCCATGGGCCTTCTTGGCTACCTGGGCACACTGCTGGCTCATGTTCAGGTGTCCACCAGCACCCCCAGATCCTTTCCCACCCAGCTGCTTTCCAGCCACTCTGCCTCAGGCCTGATGCCAGTGGGGCACATGTAGCTGTGGTGACCTCCTGTTGTAGGTGTGCATGGGTGGTGTGGGTGCAGGAGTGTTTGTTTCATCACCTGAGTTGTGCACCATGTCCAGGCCACGTGCTCTCCGTCTCATCCACCTCAACACAAGGAGAAACTTCTTCACTGTGAGGGTGTCAGAGCCTGGAGCAGGCTGCCCAGAGAGGTTGTGGAGTCTCCTCTGGAGACATTCAAAACCCACCTGGATGTGTTCCTGTGTTACCTGCCCTGGGTGGTCCTGCTTTGCAGGGGGTTGGACTGGCTGGTTTCTGGAGATCCCTTCTGACCCCTATGAGTCTGTGATGCTCAGGTGACCACAGGAAAGGTCTGGCAAAGATAGCTGATACCAAATTGAACAGTTCTCAGCAAGTGAGGGGTGGTGGCAGGGGATCCCAGTACCTGCAGGTGCATGCAGACACGCAGGAACCTGCAGAGATGTGGAGGGAAGCCCAAAATCTCTGCACCAAAACCACTCCTGGTTATGTTTTCTTCTGAACCAACTCGAGGCTGCTGTGAGAAGCAGAGGCCCCTGGATTGTTAGGACTTAGACTTAACCAATTTTAAAGGCATAGCCTAAAACCACCACAATGTCCTGGAGCCCCGGGCCTAGAGGAGGTCTGAGGGAGCTGGGGGGGTTGAGGCTGGAGGAGAGGAGGCTGAGGGAGACCTCCTTGCTCTCTGCAGCTCCCTGCAGGGAGGTTGGGGTGAGGAGGGGGCAGCCTCTGCTCCTTGGTGCCCAGGGCCAGGAGCAGAGGCAATGGTTCCAAGCTGCCCCAGGGGAGGCTCAGGCTGGAACCAGGAAAGGTTTCTGCCCTGGCAGGGATCTCAGCCCTGGAATGGTCTGCCCAGGGCAGTGCTGCAGTGCCCAGCCCTGGGGGGGTTCCAGCAGCTGTGGGCCTGGGGCTTAGGGCCATGGCTTGGTGCTGAGCCTGCAGGGCTGGGTGCAGGGCTGGGCTGGGGGAGCCTGGAGGCCTCTTCCAAGCAGCTCTGTTCTGTGAGTCTGTGATGGCAGTTCTCAGCAGATAATAAAGCTCTGAGATGACTTTGCCTTGTGGTAGCTCACCTGCTGAATCTTACAGGCATTTCTCCTACTCCAATAGTAGGGATTTTGCTTCCTGGATTCCATGCTGACTGAGGCCCTCCATAGCAGTGGAATTACTCAGGATTTCTTTGGTGTAAATGCTGCTGAGTTTCTGCAGTTGATTGCACAGTGAGTAGCAGGGCTGGGATTTCATGCCATTCATTTTTATGGGAGTTCAATGTCAGGCTCCTCAGGGGACTTGGAAAATCACAGCCCTTAATTTTTAATTTCCAGTCCTTATAAACAATGCTGTTTGTTTGGGTGTGCCTCTGAACCCAGGGCCAGTCACACCGTGGTGCTCCCTGGGCTCTGCCAAGTGCTGGATCCTTCTGAGTTTATTATTTTAATCTGTGGTTCCAGGGGAGGAGCAGGGCCTGATGCTCAGCTTGATCCTGTGCTCTCCATCCCCTGCTCCCTTGCTCTGCTTGGCTGCAGTTGACTCATTTGGCTAAGGACCCTTGCCTGGACCTGTGTAAGGGCTTGGAGATGTAACATGTGCAAGCCAAAAGGGTAGTTTGGGGAGGGGACTTTGATCCTGTTAAGCTAAGTTGGGGCACCTACAGCAACTGCAGGAGCTTGGAGGAGCCAAATCAGGTTTTGGAGGAGTCTGTGGCCATGATGGTCCCTGGTAGGGTCCAAGCCCACAAGCAGATGCTGCCCTGAGTTGGTCCCCAGGACTTGGGAGCCACTAAGAAAAGTCATTGTGGAGGATCTCTCTGGCTGCCTCAGAGAGTAGGTAGGAGGCAGGAGAAGTTAGGCAAAGTGTCCCTGCAGCATTGGGTCCTGTGGAGATCTTGTGGGTTTGATCTTTGTCATCTGCAGCCAAGACCAGAGCTGGCACACTGCTCACCTGCAGCCTCAGTACTGGGAAGGCACATCCTGGTCTTCACTTTTCCCAGGAGGAATGGAATAAATCCCATGTTTCTCCTCAGGGCACAAACACCTGCCCAGAAGCATCTCTGGCAGCTCCCACAGCAGTGACCATATCTCTCTGACTCACATCTTCCTGGCCCAGCTTCTCCCCTCACCTCCTCCCTATGCCAGCTGCCTGCTGGCAGGGTGCTGGGGCCCTGTGGCTATGGGCACCTCCCTTTGCAGTTCTGGGTGATGGGACCTGTCACACAGCCTGGCATCATCTTTGCTGTGCACCCTCCACTGGCTGAGGAGCAAATCTGCCCCACACCACCTCTCATCCCCTTCAGCAGCTGTGTGGCTCTGGGCAAGCCCAGATGTGTTTGTACTCAGCTGAGTAGCAGACATTGGTTAAAGCTGACTGAAAAGATTGGGAAGGTCACAGAAGTAAAAGGCTGGGTAAAGCCCAGCATCACCCCATGCCCACCACAGGTGAAGGCCAGGGGTGCAGGCTGTCTCCTCACCTTTGTCTGCAGCCTGTGGTTCACTGCTCCATCTGCTGTGCCAAGAGGACAATTTGCAGTACCCCTGGTCTGGGTGGGGAAGGGGTTAAAGGGGTTCCTCATCCCATTCACAGCCAGTCCTAGGTAGGTAGTGGGGGTGAACTGGGGAGTCTTGAGGAGGTGCTGGAAGCTTCCACCATCTGAAGCTTGGAGGGAGCAGGGTCAAGGCCCTTGGTTCTACCTTCTGGCAAGGGGCACATTGCTCTGGGGCTTTGAAAGGACTGGAACTTTGGAGAGCTCTCTGACTTTCTTGCAACAAGAGGCATGGGGAGGCCCCTGCCCTGGCCAAAGAAGCTTGTTTGGCTTGGAGAAGGTATCCTTGTTGATCCTGGTGGCCCTTCAGCTCATACCTGGCTGCGATGTGTAACACTGGGGTCTGTTAGGGTGGACTGATGAGGTCCAGGACCCAAGCAAGGGAGTCTTGAGCATCTCCCACCAGCATGTGCCCCTTTGAGCATGGTGGTCTCTGGTGGGAGACTCTTGTTGACCCCTTCCTGCCAGGTGAGCCCTTGTTTGTGCAGTTGCCCAGTGGAGGAGGTGTATTTATAGCTGTTGTCCCAGCGTGGCCGTGCAGCTGAGGGGCTGGGCTGCTTCCAAGGGCTGCTCCGGCCGCTGGCAGGGGCTGGGGGCAGGTTACATATTTACACATTAGTTTAAAATGTGGATTCCTTCCCCTGGGGCCCAGCGTGGCTCACAGGCAGCTGCTCCAGCCATCAGCCCAGCTCCTATTTATTTGTGTTTTTCAAACATGCAGGCAGTATTTACACAATAGAGGCAATATCAGGAATCTCTGCAGTCATTGCTCTGCTACCAAATGGGATTTCTCACGGCCAAGGATCTGCCCGGGGGCCTGGCCCCTGCTCCCTGCCCAAAGCTCCAGACAGTATGAATTAACAAGCCGTAAAGTGAGGGCTTCATAAAAGAGCAGGGGAAAAAAGGCCAGATCCTGGGAGGTGCTGAGTGATCCTGACAGCCCTGAGGGCTGCTGGGGATGGAGGGTGCTCAACACCTGTGCAAATCGGAGCTCAGCCAGCAGGCAAGGGGGGGAAGGGTCCTGCGTGGCCATCCTGGCGTGGACGTCGGCGTTCCCTGTGCCCTGGTGGGAGCTGGAGCAAACCTACCCAAGCCTGGGTGCTGGTGGCAGCAGGGGAACCACAGAGTCACAGAATGCTTTGGGTTGGAAGGAACCTCCAAAGGTCATCTCGTCCAAACCCCCCTGCAGTCAGCAGGGACATCCTCCATTAGATCAGGCTGTCCAGAGCCCTGGAGGGCCTCAACCACCTCCCTGGGCAACCTGTTCCGGTGTTCCACCACCCTCATGGTGCAGAACTTCCTCCTAAGGTCCAACCTAAATCTATTCTCTAATTTCAAACCATGACCCCTCTAGGGACCCATGCCTCCCACTTCTGTAGGTGCTCATGGTGAGAGAAGGCAGCTAAACCCTGGGGCAGATTGGGGGCACATGCCAGCAGCAGCACCCAGGAGGGAGCCAGTGCACATCCATCCATCCATCCATCATCTCCATGCCTGGCCTCTGCTCCACCTTGGTCTTCTAGGCATGGTGCTGCTGTGGGGGCTGACCAAGTAACCACCACAACTCAGGCTCTTGCTCCCCTGTGAGACAGACTAAAATGCAGTGCCCTGGGAACATCTTTGTGCAGGCTGACCTCCTCCCATCTTCCTTCTAAAAGGCAAGAAAGGGATGAGTTGCAGGGAGGGGGCTGGGGCTTGGTTTCAGTTTGCTCATGAACTTCCACATCATCTGTGAGCAAAGGGCATT
The DNA here is from genome assembly GCF_014839835.1 of Dryobates pubescens. Lineage (NCBI taxonomy): Eukaryota > Metazoa > Chordata > Aves > Piciformes > Picidae > Dryobates > Dryobates pubescens. The sequence goes on from NC_071644.1 coordinate 19,153, forward strand.
CTGCCAACCCTCATCACAGCATCACAGAACATTAGGGGTTGGAAGGGACCTCCAGAGACCATCCACTCCAATCCCTGCCAGAGCAGAGCACCCAGGGCAGGCACAGAACACATCCAGGAGGGGTTGGAAGCTCTCCAGAGCAGGAGACTCCACAGCCTCTCTGGGCAGCCTGCTCCAGGCTCTGTCACCCTCACAGGGACAAACTTTTCCCTCCTGTTGCTGTGGCTCCTCCTCTGCTCCAGCTGCCCCCAGTGCCCCTTGTGCTGCCCTTGGCCATCCCTGAGCTGGAGCCCTGCACATCTTTATCCCCAGCACTGAGGGCAGCCCTCAGGCTGCTCTGCTCCCAGCTCCCAGCCCCAGCTCTCAGCCTCACAGGAGATGTTCCACAGCCTGCAGCAGCTCTGTGCCTCTGTGCTGGACTCTCTCAAGCAGTTCCCTAACGTTGTGCCCCAGATTAACACCAGACTCCCTTTTCATTTTCTGGCTATGTTCACCCTGGGTGTATTTCCAGCCTGCATCTTCTCTAACTTGTGCTTTTCTCTGCCAGGGTGCCCCTGCACTGAGCATCCTACCCTGCAGCTCCAGCAGCTGCATGGCACCATGCTCTGTGAGGCTCTATGGAAGCAACTCTTGCAGGCTGCCACTTCATGCAAAGCATTAAAGCTCTGATCAAGCCTCTCCAAAGTCCTCAGTCTGTGTTAGCTGCAGGTCAGGGTCTGAGTACAGGGGGGATAAGGGCATCCCATTCAGGAGAGACTGCTGGAGAGAGTCCAATGGAGGCTACGAGGATGATGAAGGGACTGCAACATCTGAGAGCCCTGGGGGTGTTCAGTCTGGAGAGGAGAAGGCTGAGAGGAGATCAATGTCTATCAATATCTGGGGGGTGGGGGTCAGGATGAAGGAGCCAGGCTCTGTTTGGGGGTGCCCAGAAACAGGACAAGGAACAGCAGGTACAAGCTGGAACCCAGGAGGTTCCACCTCAGCACGAGGAGAAACTTCTTTGGTGTGAGGCTGCTGGAGGCCTGGAGCAGGCTGCCCAGAGAGGTTGTGGAGTCTCCTCTGGAGACTTTCAAATCCAGCCTGGATGTGTTCCTGTGTGACCTGCCCTGGGGGTTGCTGCTCTGGCAGGGGGTTGGACTGGCTGATCTCTGGAGGTCCCTTCCAAGCCCTGACCTTCTGTGGTGCTGTGCCCTCTGGTGCTGCTGGTGCTGTGGCCTCAAAGGTTGTCCCCAGCACCTTCACCTTAGACCAGAGGTCACTTTGCTGTAATTCTCCTGGCATCAGCTCCACCTGGTCCTATGCCAGCCTCAGCACCCTGGTGGCAGCTCAGCCACAGTCCTTTCATGTCCCATGCCTTGCAGCATCTGCAGTGGTCACACAGCCCTGCTCAGGGCTTAGAGAGCAAAGCCTTTGACATCCACCCTGCTTCCTTGTCCCTTTGCATCTCCCCTCACACCCTCTCCCGAATCAGAGAATGTCCTCAGTTCATCTGTGTCACCCATGCCATCAGAGCCCACCTCATGGACATCACCCTGCGCTGGTCCAAGGGGTTGTTCTCCTCCTCCATCTCCTGTCTTGCCTTTTGGTCAGGGGGATGAGCTGCTGCTCAGGAGTGGCAGTGGCACAGATTGGAGGGACAGCAGCCTGAGATGATGGCATGTGGAGGGGGTGGCAGAAGGCTGGGGATGCAGGGTGAGGTCCTGCAGCGTAATGCAGGGCACATGGAGCACGAGGAGGGGTGTGCTGTATTTCAGGCAGCTCCACACCGTCCCTGCAGCCACCTTGCCATATTCAAACCAGATGCAATATCCGGATGCCTGTCAGCAGTGCAGCACATGGGGGGGGGGGGGGGAGGGGGGGGGCATTCCTGCCTGCTGGACCCACACCAAGCCAAACAAATGATGGAAAGGAGCAATTAACCCAATCTCACATCTAATCCTCTCCGAGTGCCTCTCTGTCCTGGCCTCTGCCTGCTCCACATGGTGCTGCCTTGCCTCCAGACATGTGTGAGGGGATGTCGGGCACTTGGCAAAGGGACAGCAGCTGGAAAGAGGGGACTGGGGCTGGTGCTGCTGCTGGGGTAGGCTGAGCCCAAAGCCAAGGTCACACACTGGTGTGGCAGCAGCTTTGCACCAGTGTGTGGATGGGGAAGGTATGAGATGTGGCTGAGATCATGACTGGGAAGGGACCAGCTCACACACCCCACCATCTCCAAGGCCATGATGATGGGTGTGGGGCGTAAGAATAGGAACAGAAAGGTGATCTCCAGAGGAGCATGAGGTCTGAACTCTCTGGTGAGCTATGACAGGCCCAAGGTGACCAGAAGAGGCACTGGGTGGTCTTGTGCAGACTCCCCAGCCCCATTAATCAAGCATATTGCCATGGCCAGAGCGGAGGAGGAAGATGCCTGTGTGCATGAGCCACTGTGCTTTGTTCAGGGCTGATTCCACAGAGCCATCCTATGTTCCCAAGTCTCAGCTGTCCCTCTGAACACTTTCTGGCCTGGTCACACCAGTTCCCCAGTTTTCAAGTCCCTCTTGCTGTGAGCCACTTGGGTCTTCCCCCTCTGCCAGCTCCCATCTGCCCAACTCTGTGTGGCCCAACTCTGCAGCTCTGCTCTCCTTTCACAGCTTCCTGCAATGTCAATAGCTCCAAGGAAGACCAGGGCAGTTCCTTTAGCTCATGCCAGCCTTGCTCTCTGCCAGGGCCTGCCAGTCAGTCCAGCAGGCCCCAGATGTCCCTGTCTGGGTCTCTTCATAGCTCATTTCATCTCTTTGGATGCCTGTTGACCACAAAGGTATTGTGGCCCTATTATGGCAGCCAGCCACAAGGTCCTCTGAAATCTTCCAGTGATCTTGATGGGTTAGTGATGCTGCTTCAGCATGCCTGAGCTGTGTGTCTGAGCTGTGTGTCTGAGCTGTGCCATGCAGGGATGCCTTGGGCTGGTGCCAGAGACGTGTCTGACCCTTGTGCCAGTGATGTTAAAGACATTGCTTTCTCCAAACATAGATCAGAAACGTGGGGAACCAGCTCCAAGCCCTTCCAGAATCCTACTCTTGGAGAGGAATCCTACTCTCCCTTGGCAGGGGCTGGGCTCCAGTGAGCAGGGACTGGATGGTGAGCAATAGCCAGATTGCACCTTCCCTTCTCACCTAACACTCGTAGCTGCTCTCCAGGACTCTCCATGGGTCCTGAACCATGCTTGCCTGAATCTTCTCCTGATGCCTACATCAAGGACCAGTGCCAGGCCACCTTCCTGGGCTGACTGTGGATTGTTATGACAGTCACTGGGTGCTGGGGGTTTCCCCAGACCATGCTGTGGATAATAACTGAAATTTCATCCAAACTGGGTCTTTGATTCTCCCTCTGCTCTGGGCAGTGGGGGCAAGATGGCAGATGTGCTTGGGAGTAGGAGGTGCAGACAGACAGACAAATGGGAGGAGAGGGAGGGTGAAACCCATCCACACCTGGCTTGAGGTTCAGAAAATGCTGGCTTGTTGGCATGCTGCTGTGACCTCTTCCAGGCTGGCCCCTGCTAGCATCTCCATAATGCATCAACAGAAACCTGTTTCTAAACACAGCCCAGGAGCACTCCACCCTCACACACCAAACATGTGCCCTTGTGGTGCTGGCAGCCATGCATGCTTGGGGGAAACGTCCTCTTCCACCTTGCCATGCTTGCTGCAGGCACACTTGTGCCTGGCCACACCTGGCACATGGCAAACAAAGAGAGCCACAGTGCCCAGAGGCCAGAGATGGGGAAATCACCTGCTCAGCACACAGGTGGGCTCAGAGCAGGACTGTCTTTGTTGCTCTTTCCACATCCCAACAGGCAAACCTGTGGATGCAGTATCTGCAAGTGTTGTGTTCCTTGACCTCCAGTCCACCTTTCTCCTCATCTTCTCACCTGGCTTCTGCTCATCTGTAGCCTGGTTTCACAAGCTTGCGTGGAGACTCAGATGAGATGCATCCCAAGTAAGATGAACCTTCCTCCTTTAGGACCCTTCCTCCCCACCAATTGCACTTTGTTACACCAGTTCCCAGCTTCAGTCTGTCTCAGGTGCATGAGGCTACATCTGCCTGAGCTTGTAGGTAGCGCTGCCAGGGGCCTGTGTGTCACCCATCGCCTCTTTCCTACCTCCATGCGCAGGGAGCCACGCAGAGCCCAGCAGGGCCCTGCAGAGGAAATGCCATGGCACGGCACCCCCCAGGGCTCAGGGGTCTGCTGGCTCACTGAGCAGGGCTCTGACAGCAGGGAACCAGCAGCTTCCCTCTGCCAGGAGGCTCCATGGTGGGAGGCAGCATGAGGCAGCAGGGAGCATGTGGAGAGGAAAGTGGCTCCAATGTGCTTGCAAAGCGCTCATGGGGCAGGACTTGGCAAATCAGAAGTCTGGCTTTTAAAGTGAGATGAAAGCAGAGCAAACATTCTGCATGCTCCTCAGATGCCATCTGCAAGTGGCATGCCAAGGAAAGTCCTTACAGAGCGGGAGGAAGAGGAAGAGTGCAGCCTTTCTTTGCTACTCCCCTGGCTGCAGCAGCTGGGGCTGAAAGGAAAGAGCAAACCCAGCACAATGCATGCTGAGGGCATGCTGGCTGCAGCGGCCTTGGGGCTGTGCTCTTGCTGTGCTGCTGGGCTGCTGGGCTCCAGCCCAAGGAGGGCTCCTGCACACGGCTGCCGGCTGCCTTCGTGCGCAGGCAGTGGCTGCTGGAGCAGCTTCCTCGGGTGCTGAAGCTGGTGGGAAGGCATTGCCCTGGATGGAGAGGCACTGCCCTGGATGGAGAGGCACTGCCCTGGATGGAGAGGCATTGCCCTGGATGGAGAGGCACTGCCCTGGATGGAGAGGCATTGCCCTGGATGGAGAGGCATTGCCCCGGATGGAGAGGCACTGCCCTGGATGGAGAGGCACTGCCCTGGATGGAGAGGCATTGCCCTGGATGGAGAGGCACTGCCCTGGATGGAGAGGCATTGCCCTGGATGGAGAGGCATTGCCCCGGATGGAGAGGCACTGCCCTGGATGGAGAGGCATTGCCCTGGATGGAGAGGCATTGCCCCAGATGGAGAGGCACTGCCCCGGATGGAGAGGCATTGCCCCGGATGGAGAGGCACTGCCCTGGATGGAGAGGCATTGCCCTGGATGGAGAGGCACTGCCCTGGATGGAGAGGCATTGCCCTGGATGGAGAGGCATTGCCCTGGATGGAGAGGCATTGCCCTGGATGGAGAGGCACTGCCCTGGATGGAGAGGCATTGCCCTGGATGGAGAGGCATTGCCCCGGATGGAGAGGCATTGCCCTGGATGGAGAGGCATTGCCCCGGATGGAGAGGCACTGCCCTGGATGGAGAGGCATTGCCCTGGATGGAGAGGCACTGCCCTGGATGGAGAGGCATTGCCCTGGATGGAGAGGCACTGCCCTGGATGGAGAGGCACGGCCCGGCAGCGGGCCCCTGCCAAGAGCAGGCGCTGTGACAGAACCACTGGCATGGCAGCGGCAGCCCTTTGCCAGTGCCTCAGGGATGCCCTTCTGCCAGCACTGCCAGAGCCTGCCCCCACTGCAGCCCACCACTGCTGCAGCCTACCTCCACTGCAGCCCACTTCCCTTGGAGCCCACCTCCATTGCAGCCCACCTCCACTGCAGCCCACCTCCACTGCAGCCCACCTCCCTTGGAGCCCACCTCCATTGCAGCCCACCTCCATTGCAGCCCACCACTGCTGCAGCCCACCTCTACTGCAGCCCAACTCCACAGCAGCTCACCTCCACTGCAGCCCACCTCCCTTGGAAGCCCACCTCCCTTGGAGCCCACCTCCCTTGGAGTCCACCTCCACTGCAGCCCACGTCCACTGCAGCCCACATCCACTGCAGCCCACATCCACTGCAGCCCATCTCTCTTGGAGCCCACCTCCACTGCAGACCACCTCTCTTGGAGCCCACCTCCACTGGATCCCACCTCCACTGCAGACCACCTCCTCGGCCGTCAGAGGGTCTGTGGGGTCCTCTCACAGTCCATCTCCACCTAGTGGCACGGCTGGGCCTCGGCTCTGCCGGACCCTCTGCTCCCAGCTGCTGCACCGCAGGGGCGCTGGGAGCCGCCGGCTGGCCCTGTGCTTGGCCGAAGAGCCAAAGCACCAGCAGACTGCTCCCTGCTCCTCAGGACATCTTGCCATGGCTGGGCAGGTTTGGAGAGCATTTTGCAGCTGTGACCTGTTTGTGAGCAAGGTGGAGAGATGCTGCAGCCAAGGCTCCTCTCCATCACCCGGTGGGGAGGGTCAGCAAGGATGCAAGCTGGGGTGTGGCCATTGCCGGCCCAGCTGGCAAGCTGTGTGCATTTGTCCCTTCCAGGGGTTACAGATGTGTGCTGGACACTGTGGGAATGGGATTTTATAGCAGTAATTAGTTTATTCCTGAGGTAAGCAGTATAAATAGGAGAAAAATTTGTTTCCTGTTCCAATGCAAATAACCAAGTGGCAGCCAGTTGGAGAAGGGCCATTGGATCTCCAAAGCCGAACAGGGGACTGTGTCAGCTCTATATCCCCTCTGGCTTATTTGCATCTGGTTGGTAGGGAATGTTTCTCTTTAGGTTACTAAATTTACTGGCTTACTGTATTTTGTTAGCTTGGGGCTGGTTATTTGAGTGGCCACTGGCCAGCTGGCTGCCTACTGTTTATTTGAATGGCTGGTGGCCAGCATTTGTCACCAGTCCTCTGAGCATCCCAAAGCCAATCAATATTACAGCCCCTGGAGAATGGGCTGCTTCTCAGCTGGGCTGACCCCCATGGCAGCAGCAGGGCTCTGAGTCACAGCCCTGCAGACTTCTCCGCCGGTCACTTGCTGCCTTTGCTCTTGGAACAACCGTGGGGGTTTCTGCTCTCCTTGCTAACTTTCAGTCTTCCCTACAGTGGCATGAGGTCACAGCTAGAAAGAGCTGCTGCTGTGCTCTGCTGGGTGATGCTTTCTAACAGTGCTGGGCCTGTCTGCACCAGGGGTGTGAGATCTTCCTCCTGCTCCAACGAATGCTGCATCCATGCTTTCCCCAGGCTTCCTTCATGCCCAGCCCCATACTGTGGCTTGAGCAGAGCAGGACTCTGCTTGGCTTTGGGTGCTGTCTCTCTCACTGTGATGTTCAAATGGGGCCAAGCTACACTCCTCTTGTGGAATAGCAGCAATTGGTTCTTGTCCCATTGGCATCCAACCAAATCAGAGGTCTCTTGTCTGGCTATTGATGTTGGGTTAGTTGATGAGGGCTCCACTCCTCATCAAGACCTGCAGCAAAGAAAGATTTTATTTTCCTTCCCATGCCCATTTTTTTTTCAGTGTCTTCTTGGCTCTCTTGCAAGCCACTGGATTTTCCTCCTGCCACTGGATTTGGAACTGAGAGGACACAGCAAGGTTTTGGGAAGCCCTGGCTGTGAGTGTTTCCTCAGGCCTCTGGCACCTCCTTCAATTTCCCTCTCCACTGCACCACCTCCTCTGCTGTTCTGCTTCCACCCACTACCCTCACAGCTTTCTTAGTCAGCTTAGCAAGGACCCTCAGTGCTTTGCCCTGGGGCAAGATGTCAGCCCACCTTCATCTTTCTCCCTCCATAGACACAGGCCTGTGCATTTGAATCATAGAATCAGAGAATCAATAAGGTTGGAAGACACCTCAGAGACCATCAAGTCCAAGCTGTCACCCAGCACCTCCTGACAACTAAACCATGGCACCAAGTGCCACATCCAATCCCCTCTTGAACACCTCCAGGGATGGGGACTCCACCACCTCCCTGGACAGCACATCCCAGTGGCCAATCTCTCTTGCTGGGAAGAACTTTCTCCTCACCTCCAGCCTAAACTTCCCCTGGCACAGCTTGAGACTGTGTCCTCTTGTTCTGATGCTGGGTGTCTGGGAGAAGAGACCAACCTCCACCTGGCTCCAGCCTCCCTTCAGGTTGTTGAGGAGAGCAAGAAGGTCTCCCCTGAGCCTCCTCTTCTGCAGGCTAAGCAACCCCAGCTCCCTCAGCCTCTCCTCCCAGGGCTGTGCTCCAGACCCCTCCCCAGCTTTGTTGCCCTTCTCTGGACACCTTCCAGCAGCTCAACAACTTTCCTGAGCTGAGGAGTCCAGAACTGGACACAGGACTCAAGGTGTGGCCTGAGCAGTGCTGAGCAGAGGGCAGGATGAGCTCCCTGCCCCTGCTGGCCACACTGCTCCTGATGCAGGCCAGGATGCCATTTGCCTTCTTCAGTGCCAGCATCCCTGTGTCTCCCTGCTGACTGTGTCCAGCTGGGATGCAACTGATTGAACATCCCTTGTTTTCCTCCAAGAGGGCCAAGGGCATCCTGGCCTGCATCAGGAGCAGTGTGGCCAGCAGGAGCTGGGAGCTCATCCTGCCCTGTGCTCAGCACTGCTCAGGCCACACCTGGAGTCCTGTGTCCAGTTCTGGGCTCCTCAGGTTAGGAAAGAGGTTGAGCTGCTGGAAGGTGTCCAGAGAAGGGCAACAGAGCTGGGGAGGGGTCTGGAGCACAGCCCTGTGAGGCTGTGGAGCTGGGGTTGCTTAGCCTGGAGAGGAGGAGACTCAGGGGAGACCTTATCACTCTCTACAACTACCTGAAGGGAGGTTGTAGATAGGCAGAGGTTGGTCTCTTCTCCCAGGCACCTAGCACCAGAACAAGAGGACACAGTCTCAGGCTGCGCCAGGGGAGGTTTAGGTTGGATGTTAGGAAGAAGTTCTATACAGAGAGAGTGATTGCCCATTGGGATGGGCTGCTGGGGAGGTGGTGGAGTCACCATCACTGGAGGTGTTCAGGAGGAGACTTGATGGGGTGCTTGGTGCCATGGGTTAGTTGTTAGGTGGGTTGGGTTGGTTGATGGGTTGGACTCGATGATCTTGAAGGTCTCTTCCCACCTGGTCTATTCTATTCTATTCTATTCTATTCTATTCTATTCTATTCCTTCCTGTGGGATCACAGTGTAGGAGCAGGGCTCTGCTCCATGCCTGTCCTTTGGCCCATGAAGGCAGCACCACTGGTCATGTCCTTCCCATGGCTAGGGACAAAGACTTTTCTTGGGAGCCTTCCCCTTGCCTGTGGCCAGGTCCATACATTCCTCCTATTTGCCTGGAGAAACTCCACCCATCACCTCTCAGTGTTTCCTACAATGAAAGACTCTGTCCAGCTCCCATAACTGAGGCTGGAGTTGTCCCCAGGATGGTGTTTGGGGGTTGTTTTGCTGGAGAAAATGGGAAATCATTCATAAAAATGATCTCTGTCAAGATAAATCCAGCAGGAATGTGCTGCAGTGCTGTGACCTGGGCCAGGAGCAGGCTTGGCACCTGTGGGTGTGGAAAATACGGCAGAAGGGAAGGCTGGCTTTGGGAAGCTCTTCTTATCACCTTCCCATGCCTAGCCAAGGGCCATCTTCTCCCAGCCTTGGAGAGAGATGTGGTGCTGCAAGGTGTGACCTCAGCACCCAGGCTGGGCAATGCTTCCTTGAGGACCTGGCAGGGCACTGAACCACAAGTTGCTCTCCATTGTTCTCAGAGGCACTGAGGTTGGTGCAGGGCACTGCACAGACACCAACAGTCCTTGATCAGGCTGAGCTCAGTGGGATCTTGAGAGAACCTCACACCAGTCCCACTGATCAGCATGGCCACCTTCATAAAATGCACCTGTAGAAGAGGTGTGTAGCATCTCTTTTCCTGCCTTGCACATCAGCTCTGAGAGGTAGATATAATGTGCTCAGGACAAGAAGGTCAACAGCACAGTTGGCCTGGATCTCCAACAGTGTTACCAGCAGGACAAGGGAAGTGATCTAGCCCCTGGACTGGGCACTGGTGAGGCTGCCCCTGGCATCCTGTAGTCAGTTTTGGGGCCCTCACTCCCAGAAGGACATTGAGGAGCTGGAGTAGGTCAAAAAAACTGGTGAAGGGTCTGGAGAACAGGGCTGGGGAAGCTGGGGCTGTTTAGTCTGGAGAAGAGGAGGCTGAGGGAGACCTCATTGCCCTCTGCAGCTCCCTGAGAGGAGGCTGGAGCCAGGTGGGGGTTGGTTTCTTCTCTCTAGTCTCAGGTGACAGAAGGAGAAGAAATGGCCTGAGATTGTGCCAGGGGAGGCTTAGGTTGGAGATTTGAACAATTTGTTTGCTGCCAGAGTGGTCAGGGATTGGCAGAAGCTGCCCAGGGAAGTGGTGGAGTCCCCATCCCTGGAAGTGTCCAAGGAACCTGTGGCCATGGCACGTGGGGACAGGGTTTGGTGGCCATGGTGGGGTTGGGTTCATGGTTGGACTTGATGATCTTAGAGAGCTTCTCCAGTCAAAATAATTCTATGCTTCCATGATGGCTGATAGCCCTGAAGATGCACAGGGGCCCTGCAAACACAGCAGAGGATCATCCCAATAACACCAGATGACAAACCCCACGCTCACCAGGGTGTTTGGGTGTGTTGCCACACCTAAGGCATCTTGTGAGGCTCAGCCCACACTCCCAGCTGCTCTGGAGTGAAGGGATGCTGTCATGCTGAAAGGCTTCCTGAGAAGCTGTTTGAGTCAGTCTTAGAGGAACTTTGCTTGCAGCAGTGGTAAATCCTACAGGAGGAGCCATGGCCTCAAGCTCCCTTCACAGCTCTCATCAGCAGGACTGCAGCTCAGTGCAGCCCACAGCTCTTGATTATTTTCCTTGCACTCTTGTTCCTACACTTCTGGAGCTGGCTCCACATGGCTTCCCAGTCCACTGTCTCCTAGCAGATGCTGATGAGCCATCAGGGCTCTGGTTGCCAAGGAGGGGATTAGGGCAGAGCCCCTGTGCCTGTCCTTCCCCTGCCATCACCATGCAGCTTCCATGACAGATGAATCCTCCGCCTCCCCAGCCCTGTCCTAGGATGTGGGCTGGCATTGCTCCCTTTTTCTGAGCTCAGCCTGGCTGGGTGCTGCTGGAGAGTCCTCCAGGGAATGGGAGGAATTTTTGTACCAGCCTGCCTGGGATGGGAGGTGGAAACACAGCCAGGAGGTGCTGCGGGGGCCGAGAGCGTCTCTGTCACTGCAGGCTGAGCTGCAGGGACAGCCCCTGGCCCATGATGACCTTCTTAGGCCCTCACCTCTCAGTGCCAGGACTGGAGCTGCTCAGACCTCATGGAGGACTTGCTCTGAGGAACCAGGATGAAGTCTGTGGGCCAACAGTAGGGATGGGCTTTAGAGTCCTTTGGCCCCAGCATCAGAGGTGGTCTGGGCTCAGCATGGGCAAGTGGCTCCTCTTTGTGTCCAGCTGCTGCCACTGTTGTGAGCTTTATAAAATACCTCCTCGCTGTCCTGCCTCTGAGGAGAGCCCCTGCTGAGCTGCCTGGTGAATGAGGAGCTGCCATCCCCAGCCCAGCGGCTGCAGGGGATGAGATTTCATCTGCCTCAGCCCCTCTGCCAAACCCAGGCTCCACCCCGCCGGCCGCCGGCTGCATTCACAGCCTGCCACAGCCCCACTCGGGGTTGTTTTGAATTTAAAATCCTATTAGTCTTAAATTAATTGCCTTTTCTTGCAGGGCAGTGGGTTGGAACTGTGGGCCTGGCTTGTAATTATTAACTGGGGAAAGCCTCGGTGGAGAAAAGCTGCTCTCTCCTGCTGGGCTGTGCTCTATAGGCACAGCCCTGTTGTCCTGCTTTCTTCTTCAGCCATTATTAACCAGCTCATCCCTTTTTGCTGATCACCCTTTTATCTGGGAAGGGATAGGGAAGCTTTGAACCTTGGAATTAAATGCTCCACCGAGCCTTGAGGAAGGGGCAAGCTTTGGTTCATTTCATTCTCGGGATGTGTTGGTGGGGATGTCAAGGGGTTAAGACAGAGAGGAAGGACTGCAGCACCTGGGGAGATGATCCCTGGCTCGTGGCTGTGCTGAGCCTCAGTGCTGGCATTCACCAGGATCCCTGCTTGCTTTGTATGGCAGCGTTGAGATCCTTTTCCTTGTCCTGCCACAGGGATCCTCAGGTCAGGCACAAGCCAGGGGAAGGCTCAGGCTGCTGCTGCAAGCAGCTCAGGCACAGTAGCAAGTGGCACTTGCTTTAAATTTTAAGAGGAAAGCAGAGTTTAGGAGATGTCTGGCACTGAGACCTGGAGTTGGTGTGCCCACATGGGGTCAAGATAAAGAGGGTTTGCAGACCTGGGGCAGGGCCACGTGAAGCTGTGGGTCCCCAGACCCACGGTGCTGTGACGGTAGGGCGGTGGCCAGTGCCAGGGAAAGGGGCAGGATACCTGGGTACCTCTGCTGTGTCCTTGCTCTGTTCTTACCTGTTTTAAGTGCAGAGGCTGGTCCCAAAGCACCTGTGGGTGCCACAGGCTGTGCTGGCATCAGGAGGGGGCCTGGTACAGAACAGCCTGTGCCCGAGGAGGACAGCTCCTGCCTGGGGCAGCAGCAGTACTGGTCACTGCTCTGACTTTTTTCCCCTCTTGGGTGAGCTGGGAGCTGGCTGTGCCAGGTCCTATCCTGGTGGCGATACCTGCATGGGACCAGCTCCTCTCTGCCCAGGAAGGCTGCTGGTGGCTGGTGCTGCTCTGGCTGTGGCTCCACAGGACCCTTTGTGCCACAGCCAACCCAGTTCCCTCCCCCCCCTGGGCCCTGGGCCAGGAGAAAACAGACTCTGACAGGCTTTTGCCATTTCCCCCAAGACTCTGGGAGTATCTTAGGGAACATCCTCATGCTTTAAGCTCGAGTGACCAGCCTGAGCAGCATCAGTCAGCAGGGGCCACAGCAGCTCCAGCTGCCCTCCATCCCCATGCCCAGACAGGCATGGGGGGGATGCAGTGAGCAGGGCAGCAGTGGGCTGAACTTCTCCAGGATTTTTTGATTCCTGATGACAAATCTCTCTTCAAGTCTGTGCATGACTGAAATTCATCCTGGCTGGTGGGAGCTCAGCAGACCCAGCCAGGGAGGAAGGGAGGGGAGGCTGGGCAGAGGGCAGCAGCTCAGCTCAGCCAGCTCCAGCCTCTTGCTGGATTAGGCAGAAAGAGCTCTTGCCATGCCGGCCATGGGCAGGGTGAAAGAGGAACTCCAGCCTCAGACAAAGCTATTTTGGTAGCTGTGTGCAAACCCCTCACTGGAAAATGTGACATGCTTCTTATCCCCTAGAATTTGCTCACAAAACACTAATTAAGGCATGTAATGAAGACAGCAGCATCCATTAATAAAGAATCATTATGGGGAGGGATTAGAGAGCTTATGGGAAACAGGTGGAAGTGAGCTTGAAGTCTGCTGCAGGCAGCATGTGCGAGCCCAGGCTATCCTTGCCCTCCAGGACAGCTTTCCAGGACAATGTGCTGGTGACCCTGGAGGGATGCATCCCATGACTTCCACCACAGGACACAGAGCTGGCTCATGGTCTTTGCAGGATTCAGGCTGCAAGGATGCTCATCCTGATCACTTCAAGGCCAATTTTTCACAATGAGGACAGTTGGACACTGGAATCATCTCCCAAGGGAAGTGATGGATTCCCCTACACTGGGCAATCTTAAGCCCAGTTTGACAAGGTGCTGGCCCAGCTCATTTCAACTAGACTCACCTAGAAAGGTTGGACCAGATGATCCCTGGGGTCCCTTCCAACCTGGACTCTGGGATTCTGGGACTTGAAGGTGTGCCAAGATTAGAGTGATAAAGGAAGCTGAGCTCTCCCTGGCCTTGTGACTTTCCCCCCTGCCTGTGTCGCTGGGGGATGCCCACCCTACTGTAAACTGGGAATCCCACAGACCTTGGTGGGACACCTGCCTGCCCCCTCTGCCACCAGCTCCCATCAGTCACCTCCTGTCCTTTGTCAGCTGGGGACTCCCATGCTCCAGTTGTCTCCACCTTTGAGTTCTGGGGTCCCAGTCTACCTACAAAGCTCTGCCCCTGTCCACAGCCATCTGCCCAGGTTCATCCATCCCCATTCTCCTTCTTTACCGATTGGTCTTCATTTCCCACAAAGCTCAAACCCACATGGGGTCCAATCTCCTGCCCCATGGATGGCTGCAGCCAGGCTGGAGGTCAAGGAGACATCCATGGAAAGAGTGAGGACCCCTCACTCACTGTGCCATGTGCCACACTCTGGTCCTCCATGGGCAGGCAAAAGTGCCCCTGCTCTGCCAAGCCTCTTCCCCATGCTGCTGCCGGCAGGATCCTTCAGCCTGCACCGGTGAAGCTTCTTAAGCACTGTCTGGGCTGCAAGGGCACCTGGGGTGGCTGGAGCTGTGCTCCCTTGGGGGGTGTCCTGGGAGGGAAGTGGAGCAGCAGGTGGCTGCTCTCGCTCAGGGCACGGTGCCCTGTGAGCAGCAGAGGAAGTGTGAGCCAGCAGCTTGGCCTCATGGAAGCGGAAACCGGAGAGCAGAGATTTATCCACGGCCGTTGTGTGTGGGCCCCACACAGCTCTGGTGGTGCAGGGAGGCCAAGTGCTCAGCAGGGCTTGGGCTGATGGCTGGGCAATAGTTTGTGTGTTCTAGGGGGTTGTGTACCTGTTACAGTCCTGCTGCTGGATCCCATCGCTTCCTCCCACACAGGCCACCCCTTGTCCTCAGGTGGGGAATGTCCTGGCTTCACCTGGAGCAGCTGGGACACAGCATTTGAATGCAGGGATGCTTCATACTGGCATGTAGAGGGACATGCCAGTGGACTATGTGGTCCTCTGCTGTGCCTACAGCCTGCCTGGCTTTCCAAGGTGAGAGGATGCTTAGTCCTCAGTGCTGAGCCTCTTGCTCTGGTGGTTGTACTGTAGCTGGATGAGGAACACCTGTGCAGGTGCTTGGTCCTCAAGTGCCAGAAGAGCTGGGAGCTAACCCTCCAGCTCACCTGCTGCCAGGTACAGGAGAAGGGAGAGCTGTGGCAGAAGGGAGAACGGTGCCAGCTCTCCCTTAGGTGTTGCTGCTGTGGTGATGCAAGGCACTGGCAGCCTGGGGAGCTCTGCATCACAGGAAGCTCTAAGGGAACCCAAAGGCAAGGGGGTGCTAGCAGCACCAGTGGTGCCTTTTGTGCCAGATCCTCCTATTGTTTTGGAAGGGACTCTTCTGTAGCAAGCAACCCTCAACATCCACCGACAAGGACCTGCTGAAGCTGCAGCCCCAGGCCTTGAAGGGCAGAGGTATTCTTTGTCCTGCTGTTTCCTTCCACATGCCCAAAGGCACGCCCAGAGGATGTTTACCCCTGCTGGGAAAGCCACGGTGCTCGGCAGGACGTTCCCAGGGGCCGATTTCATGCGGATCCCATGGCAGTGGCTACCTCCCAGCGCAGCCTGGCCGTGGCTGGGAGCTTCAAAGCAGCCTCCACTCCCACTGCATTCCTGCGCCGGCACTCATCCGCGGCTCGCTCCCACAGGCCGCGTTGGGCTGCCAGGCAAGGAGGAAATGCCTGCAGCTTGCTTACTCCATCTGCACATCTTCATCCCACTGCTCTCTGAGAAGTGTTCTCGGGCTGACAGTTGTTGTCTCTGCTCTGCTTGGCTCCTGGCACCCTCCCTTGGCTCGTTCCGTGGCAGCTGGGCATTGCAGTGGGTACTGAGCCTCTCCACCAGCAGGGCTACTCCCAGTGTGTTTCCAGGACCTTTGGCTCCTTGGAGTTGGAGGCAGTGCAGAGCCTGCAGAGTGCAGAGCTTGGTCACCGTCGCGTCGCCCTGGGTGCCCAGCAGTGAATCTCTGTGCACTTCTCTGTGCACCTTGGCAGAGAAGTCTTACAGAGATGCAGTTCTTGGTGGAGCTCCATCCTGAGCTTCATTCTCACAGTTTCTGAGCTGCTTCCTGCAAAATCTGCTGGCACGAAGTTTCCTGGATAAGGAAGACAAGGGAAGGGTCTGGAGAAAGCAGCAGCCCCGTGGTTTTCTGACCCCTCCCCTCCCCGTTGGTGGTTTGTGGTTTCCCCCCAGCGTAACCTGAGTCGCTG